>NW_028242960.1:0-251867 GCF_964263255.1 Lissotriton vulgaris
ACCACAACCAGGGAGACCCACCACAGACCAGCCCAAAAAAAGGCATGGAGGGCCCACCACTGGGGCCAAGGCACACCCCCAGAGGACCAGCCAATGACAGAACCACACAGCCACAGGCCAGACTGCCACCCAAAGCCCAGACAGAAAACCGTGGAGCAAGAGCACAAGGAGGAAAAATGAAGCCCCAAAAGATCAAACCAGAAAGGAAGGAAGCACCCACCAAGGGGCAAGCCACCACCCACCTGATGGATCTGGCCATCAGAGTGTTCCGTGTACACCACCGCCACTGAAAATCCCAGAGGAGGACCAGGCCCCACAGCAAGCACGCTCAGTAGCAACCATCAGCGCCAACACAGGACGAACGCCAAAGCCCCAGAACATGAGCAGAATCCCGAGCTGAGGCACAAAGACAGCCCAACAGGTCAAGACCGAGGTACACAAAAAGAATGGAGTGGAAACCAGGACACAACAACCAGAACATCACTCAAGGAAGCCACAGCAGAAACCATGTCCAGAAGGAAGCAGGCCCAACGATCACCAGAACTCCAGTAGCCCAAACTCCAACCAGGAGGATGAGGCAGCCAGAAACTCACACCACACCAAGACAAGAAATACAGAGGGACAGCTAGAGGCCAGAACCCGGCAAATCACAATACTCCACCAGGAAATGAGGCCAACAACAGGGCCCCAACTGAGCCAAGGAAAGGCTCCCCCAAAGGGTGTACACCCCTAGACCAGGAACTGGACCAAACTGGACTAGAATCCAAACACCAGAGAGAAGCAAGGTGTAGCGAAGCAAACCCCTAAGGCCATGAGACCAGGGGAAACCAAAGAGGAACTTCAGAGAAGACCTTGCTGCAAAGTAAACACACTAAGGATGACACCCACCCAACACAACCTCGGGCCTGAACCAAAGCAGACAAATGAGCTCAGGAGAAAGATAAACCCACCGGCCGCTGGAAACGAGCCACACACCATACAACACAAACAGCGACCAGCCACAGCATACCCCAGACCCAACAGCCGGGTCAAGGATAACAGGATACTGGGCCAAACAGCCCAAACTAGGAAGGCTGCAGATGGGCCCAGAGCAACTGGAGACATAGACAGCCACAGACCCCAGAGCCCCATACCAAAACGCAAGGACAAGGGAGCCAGAAGGACACCAGACAAGTGGGGCGGCCAACAGCCCAACACTGCTGATGACCGCAGAAGCCCCTGACAAGCCAGCGGAGTGAATCACAGACCAGCCAGCCAGAGCAAGAAGGAGGACCCCGCCCTACCGGCCACCAGAAGGCCAGGCATCGAGACAGTAAGGCTTAATCAGCCCAAAAGGTCAAGCAACAGAACGAAACACCCAGGTCAAGACCCGCTGCCAGAAAAAGAAAAACCAGAGACTCACAGGAAGGGGCACATCCGGCAACCCAAAGCCAAACAGCTGGGACACCAACAATTCAACCAGCCCCAACCATGACGGCTAAAAACACCCAACCCAAAATGAGTAACCCACGGCCAGGAGAGCAAAGGGCAATGCAAAGGTCTCACCTAAATGTACCCAGGGTAGCCAGCAAAAATAGATCAAGAAGGACCGTCAAAGAAAGAAAGCCGCCAATGGGTGAACCCAGGACCAAAGAACCCCCACAACAGCCACACCAAGGAACAGATTGCCCTGAACAGAAGGACAGGGGTGCAAGAAAGTACATCAGGCAGATGGGGCATCCGACAACCCAAACCCGCCAATGTGCGGAGAACTATCCTCACACCGAACAGGCGAGCCAGATACCAGCCAAAAGAGATCATACGCAGGACCCACCGCCTGCGACTAACAATGCGCAACCAAGACTGGAAGGCCGGAAAGCTGCACAGGAGCAACAACTGCACAGGATCAACAGTGACAGCACACAATCACTGGACACCGAATTAGAGCACGATTGAAAAGCGAAGCAGACAGCCCAGACGGATCGCAAAGGACTGGTGCAGAAGGAGCCCCCATCAACTGGCTGGAACCAAATCCCGCAGAGACACAGAAGAAGAGGGAGCATGCATGCTTACAAGCCACCCCCTACAGGACCCCAAACCAGGGACATAACAAAACAAAATATTGAGCCAGAAACACACCAAGCCTTAAAAAACAGAGTGAAACATACCCTGCAAATCTGCCACAAACAAGGCCACAGATACCCCATACTGCAAAAGAGTGACCCGGGAGCCAGAACCCAATCCCAATCCATACCCGACACAACTACAGACAAGAAGAGGAAAAGGAGCCAGTACAAACAAATGGCACCCTAAAGGAAGTGCCCAACCAAAAGAGTGTGTGCACGCCCTGGGTAGCATGTGAAAGCCAAAGTCCCAGGACTGCACCAACTAAGTCTCCTGATGAACCGACAGAGGCATAACCCAAAGCCGTACCCCAAAGAAAAAACATTGGGCAGCCCAAGCTCTTTGGAGTAAAGGAAACCAGGGCCGGAAGGCCCATCTGCAGCATCGAAACCAGACCTCCAGCCAGAGGGGCAACTAGAGATACATTTCCAGTGGGGCTAAGAAAGAATTGGGGGGGGGTCTAATTCTTCCAGCCTAGGCAGAGTGGAAATGCAGGGGCTCCAAGAAGGGCGAAAAAACAACAAAGCCTCATTAACAAGCAAATGGTCTTTCAAAGACCAGTGAGGTACTCGGTAAAGCTGTGTGTGTGACCGGGAATCTGTCTCAACCTGGGCTGCTACACACGACGGGGGGGCTGAAGCTCTTTGAGCCCAATGGGCACTGCGCGCCTGCCTCCTCACTCGGCCGTCTCCAGCATCTCAGGAGCAGGGGGGTGGGCTGAGGCAGAGAGCCAGGCCGCAGGTAGGTGTCAGAAAAATTCACCGGTAGAGGTCGCAATCCACAGACTCCCACCCCAGACCACTGGGCAACAGGAAGACACGGCATTCCACCGGCTAAAACCAGTGGTGGTTTGTCCATTGGGGGTGCCGGGCGTTGCCCCACAGTCCACATTGCCCTAAATTCGTGAAAGCAAATTAAGCAATTCTCAACTTGACAATTGCTTCATTTGCTGGCACAAATAAAATCTCAACTCCTCCACTCTCAAGCGGCCGCTGAAAAAATGTTTATGGAACACTTGCGCGCGCGGTAATCGGCCGATGAAGGTGGTGGGGGCAGGGCGGGGCTGGGACATCACTCGAGTCTACTGGTTGGAGTGACAGTCAGACTCAGACTGTCACTGACAGCGGCCCTTAGTGCACATGCTCGAGTTTGGGCTGGTCATTTTAATGACCAGCCCGAACATGTGCACTGTCAGCCACTACTGTATCTTCAGTAGGAGGGCGAGGGAGGGGGGACCCGAGAGGCCGTCGTAGCCCCTTGGTCTCCTAGTGGGTGGGCCATTTCTGTTCCCTAGCCAATCCTGGTGCTGCTAATGCAGCGTCTGGATTTGCTGAGACTAGTGAGACACAGCCCGCGCGCAGTCTGAAGTTGTTCCTGCATCCTGATCCGGACCGGCCCAGATCTGTTCCTGCTTCGGACTCAGGACCGGGCCAGGAACTGGACACAGAGGCAGCGTGGGACCGGGATCGTGATCAGGTACGTTTTTTTCTGTTACCCAGCCCCGCGAATTGGGAGCCACCCGTGACTGAAGAAAGACCTGAGCTCATTATGCAAACAGCTACTGAACGGTCCGCTATTGACTTATGGTGAGAACGGTCCACAGATGGGCTGTCCTACCTCCACTCACCATGCTTAATGCAATGGTCCTTTCACACTGATTACACGTCATGATTGTGCCCATGTGCCTTGCTCGGGGATCAGTGTCTCCTGCAGTCACAAAGCTCTCCGCCCCTTACAGGCAGTAGACAGTCCAAGCCTTCCCGGTGCCCCCTCAGCTTTTTAGAAGCTAACACTCTACGTTATCCGCCCCCTCCCATTATTGTTAAACTGATGAGGGCAGCCATTTCAGGGGGAGTCCTATACTGGGTTTCACTTCCATACTAATCGGCAATGAGACATTCATGACTGTCCTGTTTTGTATTTGGAACCAGCCTCCCAGCGGGCGGGCATGTGCCCTTTACAGATGTCTAATCAGACATGGGAGTGGGCGTAGATGCTCCCCTCAGGGGAGGACATTGGCCTAAACATGGATGTCTAGCCAGCGGTTTCAAGACAGGAGCTCAGTGTGCCGCTAAATCCTGACCTGTCCCGGCCCTCCTTACTATTCCAGAACTGCTATCTTCATACTCTGACCACGGTAAAGCATATGGCGGCTTTTGGAAAATTCATCTTTCAAGCACGGGCAATGCTGATGTTTTCTACCAGTCGGGTTATAGAGTCTCCTGCGGGCCCATGAACCCTTTCACCCGGAATTGCCGGGACCTATGGAGCAACTAGATAAACTGTATTTTGATTTTAACTTTTGTAATGCTGTGATTTGTATTTTGGTTGTACGTAATGGTTTTCAGTAACCAAACAATAAAATCATTCATTCATTCATTCATTCATTATTCCAGAACTGACATCTAATACTGTGATACATTGTCAGAACGTGTTCAACAAATCCGTCAGCAATGCCAGGGTGTTAAATTCAGACAATAAAACGTGTTGTTCACATAAAGACTGGATTGGCTGCTGCAGTGTGTTGTTGTCACTAATGGAAGGTGATTGCAACACAAACTGTTTTGCAACTGCATTCTCAGCGTAGTATAAATCAATCAATCAGAGTACTTGTAAAGCGAGCTACTTACCCGTGAGGGTCTCAAGGCCCTGAGGCGAAGTGGTGCCGCTACAGCTCGAAGAGCCAGATCTTGAGGAGTCTTTTGAAGGCGAGTAGGTCCTTGGGTCTGCCGTAGGTGGGTAGGGAGGGTGTTCCAGGTCTTGGCAGCGAGGTAGGAGAAGGATCTGCTGCTGGAGGTTGTTCGTTGGATGTGGGGAACAGCGGCGAGGGCGAGGATGGTGGAGCGGAGCTGGCTGGTGGGGGTGTCGAAGCTGAGTCTGCTGTTCAGGTGGGCTGGTCCGGCGTTGTGGAGTGCTTTGTGTGCGTGGGTGAGGAGCTTGAAGGTGATCCGCTTGTCGACGGGGAGCCAGTGTAGGTCTCTCAGGTAGGGGGGTGATGTGGCTGCGGCGGGGGACGTTGATGATCAATTGGGCAGAGGCTTTTTGGATGTATTGTAGTCGTCGTAGGTGTTTGGCTGGGATTCCTGTGTAGAGTGCAGTGCCGTAGTCCAGTCTGCTGCTGACGAGGGCATGTGTCAGTGTTCTTCTTGTTTCAGTCGGGATCCACTTATAGATCCTGCGGAGCATTCGGGGGGTGTTGTCGCAGGAGGAGGAGACAGCGTTGACCTGTTTAGACATGGAGAGGGAGGAGTCGAGGATGAATCCTAGGTTGCGGGCATGGTTGGTGGGTGTCGGTGTTTTCCCAGTGTGGTCGGCCACCAGGAGTCGTCACAGGCTGAGGGGGTGGGTCCGAGGATGAGTACCTCCATCTTGTCTGAGTTCAGCTTCAGACGGCTGTTCCTTATCCAGTCGGCGGTGGCCTTCATTCCCTCGTGGAGGTTGGTTTTGGCGGTGTGCAGGTCCTTGGTGAGGGAGAGGATGAGCTGGGTGTCGGCAGCATAGGAGATGATATTGAGGTCGTGTTGGCGGGCCACTTGTGCGTGGGGGACCATGTAGATGTTGAACAGAGTCGGGCTGAGGGATGAGCCCTGGGGGATGCCGCAGATGATGTTGGTAGCCTTGGATCGGCGGGGCAGGAGGCAGACACTCTGGGTTCTGCCTGAGAGGAAGGACGTGGTCCAGTCAAGATCCTTCTCCTGGATTCCGGCTTCTAGGAGGCGTGTCTTCAGAGTGCGATGGAAGACCATGTTGAAGGTGGCTGACAGGTCCAGGAGGATGAGGGATGATCCACTTGTAGATCCTGTGGAGCATGCGGAGGGTGTTGTCGCAGTAGGAGGAGACGGTGTTGACCTGTTTAGACATGGAAAGGGAGGAGTTGAGGATGAATCCTAGGTTGCGTGCATGGTAGGTGGGTGTCGGTGTATTCCCAGTGTGGTCGGCCACCAGGAGTCGTCCCAGGCTGAGGGGGTGGGTCCGAGGATGAGTACCTCCATCTTGTCCGAGTTCAGCTTCAGACAGCTGTTCCTCATCCAGTCGGCGACGGCCTTCAATCCCCCGTGAAGGTTGGTTTTGGCGGCGTGCGGGTCCTTAGTGAGGGAGAGGATGAGCTGGGTGTCGTCAGCGTAGGAGATGATACTTGTGCGTGGGAGGCCATGTAGACATTGAACAGCGTTGGGCTGAGGGATGAGCCCTATGGGATGCCGCAGATTATGTTGGTAGCCTTGGATTGGCGGGGCGGGAGGCGAACACTCTGGGTTCTGCCAAGAGGAAGGACGTGGTCCAGTCAAGGACCTTCTCTTAGATTCCGGCTTCTAGGAGGAGTGTCTTTAGAGTGCTATGGAAGACCGTGTCGAAGGCGGCTAACAGGTCCAGGAGGATGAGGGCTGATGTTTTGCCGGTATCTAGTTGGTGCCTGATGTCGTCTGTGGCAGCGATGAGGGCTGTCTCGGTGCTGTGGTTTTGTCTGAACCCGGACTGGGATGGTTCCAAGATGTTGTTGTCTTCCAGGTGGCGTGCCAGTTGCATGTTGACAATTTTCTCGTTTTCCCATTAGTATGGGTGCTAAACTATGAACCCATGTAGCCAGCAGCATTTATAAAACTAAAGATAAACACGAGGATAGAGGAGACCCTTGCAACTATTCTGCCTCTACTGCTGTGCTGGGGTAATGTGCAAGATATGCTCACAGTGCCTGTTGGTCCAATCAGTAAGGAAGGGCTTTGTCCTTGTAAAATGTCTGCTATGCAGAAAGGGAAGTCTTTATTGAAAAATTGAAAAATAAATACACACACATGCACTGGTATTGCCAATAGGCCGCTAGCCATCATCTCAAATCCTAGTGGATTTGCCAAAGTTAGCAATATACAGGAAGCAATCGCCGACAAAAACATCTGTAAGCTAATTTTGAGAAAAAGCATGTAATTTAGATGAATGCATTTTATTTACAAAATGTGGTAATTGCGGGTCTGTAAGTGGTATAGTTCGCCTGACATAGTAACGGCATCCTTTAATGTTTTTTTAAACTGTAATATTTTTAATTAATCACGCACAATACATTTTTTGCTTATTATGCAGTTTCTCCTACTCCTTATGTATTGCCATCCTATTTCTGTAGCTGCATCCCTTGTTTGCCCCTCCCATTGTCTCTTTAATCCTTCTCTTTCTTCTCAACCATCACTTTCTCATGTCACTGGTCTCGCCCTGTGTAATTTATATGTCCCCTATAAGCAATCCTCTCTTGCTTAGGCCCTAGTGTGAATTTGGCTAATAGGTGGAGCACCCTGTACACCAACTGACGGCCTACCCAGTCCATTCAGAGTCGGGAGGGCACTCATGTTTCTTCTGGTACTGCCCGCTGGTTCCACCAGCGGAAGCACACTACCAAGGTCCTCACAGCTGTGAGACCATATTTGTAGGTGGGGCAGAATGTCAGCAATATTTATAGCAAAATGTCTGTTTGGGGCCGCCAGGGAAAGTACAGCTCTTCACCCACCCACACAACAGCATCCAATGTCTACCATTGTCCTATTTACCGAATGTGTCATTTTTATTCTGAAATGCTAAATAAACACTATTCTCCTCTGCATTCCTTCATGAGCTCTATCTCCAAGCCTACATAAGTATCTCCTCTGTATACTCTGACTAGCCCTTTCTCCACTTCCGCAATCTTAGTGTTGTAATGTTCTCTGTGTATCAGTCCCGACCCCTTGAACACCAGCTCCCCCAGTTCTTCCTAGTGAGTCTTATTGTTCACCTGGGAGTTTCTTTAAATTTTCACCCAGGGTTGCTCCACTCTTCAGCAGTTGGAGTGGAGAGGTTGTTAAAAAGGCCACGTCATATAAAGACAGCAATATTGCAAGACCTTTGACCGCCACGGTATCATTGGATTTTTTTATTAAAAGCTGTTTGGTGAAGTATGGTAATAAACCGTGAAAATTATCTTATGTTAGAGGGTTTCTTTGTATTTACAGGCTAGTCAGCACATTGGTTATGGGGGATTGCAGAGAATGTCAGTGTCATGTACATGCATTCCATGCTGACTTGTAAAGCTTTGGCTGATGGCGGCAGAGAAGCAGTTGCGTTTTTCTGGAAGGCATACATCCCCTGTCTCTGTTTCATACAATCCTTAGAGTGCCAAAAATGCAAGTTATTTAGAATTTTAAGTTTATAGATTGTCAGCGCATCAACTACTCGTCAATCACTTTTTTGTGCTTTACAACCGGGTTTCAATTGGAAGCTTTTATGTTCCTGCTTGGGAAAGTAAGATTTTCAGTTCTCTGAATATAAATGGAAATACGTCTTGGTGATAATGCATTTCATCGAATTGGTTTAGAAGAGATGGCTCAAGCACCTCAGCAGCGGAGGCTGCCACAGATGAGGATGTGGGTGGGGAACAGTCACTAATGCTGAGGCCGCACCACATGGAGCACGCCTTGCAGTGGGGAGGGTGTTGTAAATAGACTCATGCAGGTTGTTTTAGGTCCCTGCATTCATTCACCGTGAACTTGTGCCAGAAGGACACTGTCTTTGTGTCCTGTTTGTCCTGTTCCCATTACTTATGTGCTACTAGCATTAGGATGACTAATACACAATTGCCAAACACTGAAATTGGACAGCGTAGCCAGTTTAAGATTTGTAAATCAAACATAATGCCGTTCAGAATTGGCTGGTGAGAGGCCGGAAAGGCATCATCCGAAAATGAATGTAACTTGGGGCTAACAGCTTTCTTCATTAAGCTTTCATTTCTCTGCTTGTGGGACTCACAGGGAGAGATTTTTAATGAATTCCCTTCACATTTCAGCAGTCAATCCGTGGCAGAAATAAACCGTAGATGGATATTACAAGTTGCATACGCAGGGTATTTCTCACTGGCAGGCTTGATCAGCTACTATGGGAAAATGACAAACATTTTTTTTCCAGCGAGAACATGAATGGTGCTTCTGAGACAGGGAGAGAGAGTGAGTCTCAGAGACAGTCCAGTTGGTATCTTGTAACAAAATTCCATCATTAGAACTGAGAAATGCGTGTTTAGCACCGTGTAAGCCCTTCATGCTCAACGGACTGCGTTTCTGGAACACGGTAGCTTAAAGGTAAAAGCGTGTGAGCACCTCCAGCCAGCTAGCCTTGCCATCCACCTTCGTGCATCCTCTGTCAGCGTGTTTCCTGCAACTGCACCCCCTTCTCGCATCATGTGATCCTCTGCGACCTCATCCTTCATCTGTGAATCCTGTCTTCACCCTCCTTCTGGGTATTCTCTAATCCTGCTGCCTCCATCTGTGCATTCTCTACCAATGCATTCTACCTCCGTGTATCCTCTATCCCTGCAACCGCCTTCTGTGCATTCGCTAACCCTGCACCCCATCTCCGTGTATCCTCTCTCTCTGCACCCTCCTTCGTGCATTTTCTAATCTTGCATACCCCCCCAATTTATGCTGTCTCCCTGCACGCTCCCTCTGATCATCTTCTAGCGCTGCATTCCCCTTCTCTGTACTGTCCAGCATCCGCCACTGCTTGCAAACTATACGTTCCCACTGCTTCATGAGCCTTGCTTTATTGCTGCATTAATTTGCATTAAAATGCACCATTTGCCAATCTTTTTAAAAATTCTTTCTCAGGAGAGGTACCCTCCCTAAACCCCACGTTTCTCCATTGAACTTGTTCACATCGGTAACTAGTGTTTTCTATTGGAAAGGGTAGAGCCAAAGCAGTCTTGCTTAGTGCCCTAGCCCTCTTCAGAAGTCAGACGTGATTGGCAACCCAGAAATTCTCTGAAATAATGTATGAGTTTTTTTTTTTATAAATGCCTAGAAGAACTGAATTTTTAGTCCATTTATCACACAAAAAGTGCTGAAAATCGCACCAAAAAAATTCCAATTAAAAAAAAAAATTCTTCACGGGGGGGATAACACCCTGCGAAACACACTTATTGATGCTGGTCTCGCTCGTACTGCACTCGCTCGTATACGTTGATTTGTCCTGCATACGCATCACCACTTTCAAATTCCACCAGTGGCCACTGGCTAAAACCCCTTCCCCGCCAGGTTCAAGAGTGATGCAAAGGGGCTCTTAAATATGGACCTAAATTTCAAAATTACAGAGAGCTAATACATTGAGCAGGCTCTGTTAACATTTGCTCTCCTTTGAAAATAGGCACTCCCTCGCTCAATGAATACACAAGATGTTCTATTTTTTTTCATTTCCTTAAATGAAATGCATGTGTTAGAATGTTTTAAAAAATATATAGATTTTGCCTAGGGGTGTGCACAACTTGTTTAATTACTTTTTGCATAATTATGCAAAATATCTGAGAAATTACATGGAATACAAATCTGCCTTTTAACGCTGTATTTGAGAATGAGATACTACAAAATGTTCACGTGTGAAATATCTCATTTTGTTTAATCTCTCTGGCACCCTGTCTTTTCCTCCACTGGACATAAAGAACCATTTTAATAGAAAAATTCCAGCCATCAGCTGCCTTCCAACTTCAGCTTATTCACAACTGATAATATATGCTGAAAGAAAACTGCTTTCCCTACGAGTGACTGATGCTGTCATAATTCAGACCCGTCTTCTCCAATCCTTTATACTCAGCTCGAAGAAGTGGTGTAAATTATGCGACTGGACCATTGTGTGCGTTGCATGATAAGCAGCACTGCTCAGGCCCTGTTCGAGAAGCCCTCATGTCACCTCTTTATGTTTTGTCAGATTAGTATACAATTTAACCCACAGGTTTCAGGATGAGGGGGAATCTGCCTTTGAACGTCAACCCTGCTTTTCACCTGTCTGTTGCTGTGCTCCTCGGACATAGCAACATTGTTCACAGTAAAAGAAAACTAAATGAAAGCCATATATGAACAGAATATTTATATCACACGAGGCATGCCAACTACAAATATGGAATACGTAAAACATTGCTACATTGTGCCAAGGCACGTTGGGAGCACAGACACAATATTAAAACACAACTCATTGGTCACAACTCAACCAGTGTTCTTTCGACAATTCACTACGAATTGAATAATTACTCGCTGACTGTCCTTGAAGTGCTTAGGGTCTGGTTGAAGGGAAGGAAATAGCTATGCAATCTCTACAGTATCATACAATACGGTGAAATCATATTTTCTTATTTCTGTTTTGTATATGTACTTGCTTTAATAAAAAATCACAAAGAATTCATGAAGAACGATTGCTTATTTATGATTGTCACAGATGTTTTTGGTGCATTCCAATGTGCAAAATGTGTGCAGGCAGAATTTGAACCAGATAAATAATTATACATTCTTGTTGTGTACTGTAATTCTATTGTTCGCCGCTATCATTGTTCATACGGAAAATCAGTTTCCTCTATTCCTTTAAATTGAATGTAATTCCTTCTCTTGTCCAACCCATGAGTTTTACAGAAATACATTTTCATTCATCTCGAGGATAGGAATGTACTTGCAAAATGATTGTGAGTACATACACATACGTGGATAGATATTAGGGTCTAGTGTATGTTTATTTAATTTTTCATGACAATCCTGCCTAGAAGGGCCTCAGTCATGGGCCCAATGCTCAACTTAGAAATGACCAATTCTACAATTCTGGTAGATTTTACCCATATAAATATACTGAGCAGTGGCATCTGGTGACCTATAAAGTGGCAGGGCATCATTTTTGGCCCTAATTCCAGTGAGCAAGTCTGACTTCTGAATGGGTTGGAGGGGTTCACTTAATCCCACTCTGGCTCACTCGGTCTTACTTGATCTCACTAGGTCTCCTTCTCACTCTGATTCACACACTTAGAGGCTCATTAGGATGGCGTAACGATCGCCACCACCAGGCCAGAGGTGGCACTCGTTACGCCATCCTAATGTGAAAAACTCCCGCCATATTATGATGGCGGTGGGTATCGCGGCGGACACAAAGTCCGTCCGCCACCGTTCCGCCGGTCGGCAATCATTACGATTGCCGGCTGGGCGGAGCTGGGCCACTAATATGGTGGCGCTGCCTAGCAGATACTGCCAGCCATATTCGGATGTGGGTGGTTTAAAGGCCTTTCCATGGTGGCGATGCCATCATGGAAAGGCTGGCGGGGATTGGCTTTGGGGGCCCGTTGCGGGACCCCTAGGGGGGGGCACTTGGGGGCTGTTCCCCGCACCAGTGGTGCCTGCCATGTGGAGCAGGGAAATGCTGTGCATGCCCTCTTACTGTTGCAGACTGTGCTAGAGTCAGCAGAACTGTCCCCAATAGTAAAAGTTGTGAAAGAGACAGAGCCACCCAATTATCCCTCGAGGACTGGGTAAAATATTAACAAATCTAGATAAATGTCCCCTAAGGAATTATTTCTCAATTATTTCTTGTTTATAAATGGTCACAATGAGTGAACGTATATTAAACAATACATGGGATTCTTCTCAATTATTATTTATTCTGATCAAGATTCAGTATGGCAACAACAATACTACTGACATTTCAAATCTTATTGTAAGTAGTAAATAACATCTTTTGCTTCATTTGCATAGACACACAATATACCATACATCGCAGAATTTTCATAGAACATATTACTGTTTCAAGATAACACAAAGGTTAACTTGTAAGAAAATCGATGTTTAAGCGTCGACGTTTCGGTCCAATATTGGTTTAAACATTCCCCAGGACCATCCTCAGGACGAAAACATTGCACATTCCTAATACTTCCAGCCGGAAGTATAAATTAGCCAAGCTTGTTATCTCTGCACTTCCTTTTTCTATACTTCATGATTCTGTAGCAGACTTTTTGCTGTCTGTAGCTTCCTTCTGCTTTTTTAGAAAGCTTTTTCTCTCCCCTTATACATCTTGTGGTACTGTAAGACTAAGAGAACCACAAAGTAGGCTATTATTCACCACACATGTTGTGGAGACGTCATTCTTGATCATGCTTAAATGGTCAAACAAGAGAGTGGCCATGGTCATAGACCCCTCAATGTTGTGTTATCATTCATTTATACAGTTCACCAGCAGTTTCCTT
The DNA here is from genome assembly GCF_964263255.1 of Lissotriton vulgaris. Taxonomy (NCBI): domain Eukaryota; kingdom Metazoa; phylum Chordata; class Amphibia; order Caudata; family Salamandridae; genus Lissotriton; species Lissotriton vulgaris. The sequence continues at coordinate 13,097 of NW_028242960.1, forward strand.
GACAGTGCAGCATTTTTTGTTGCCAACTAAGACCATATGTCCTTCATTGACCATTTCACCCCTGCATTGCACTTTAATGACTCAGAGTCATCAGAGGTCTGCCCCTTCATTATGAAAAGTTTTGTTTGGATATTAAGTATGGGCGTAAAATCCATTTCGCTGGCGAATTTGCGGATTTTTGACGATTTCACGATCCGCGAATCGCACAAATTTACCCAATAATCCGTAAATTCGCAAGCTACAAATTATTTTGCTTGTTTGCGCTTGAAAAATACAATATCGCGCGCGCGGCATTGACTTACCGTGATTCTGAGTCCGCCGAGTTATTTTTCTCCCGGTTTTGCGTGTGCTGCACCATTTTCAATCTTGCTGCGTGATCGCGTGTGAGTTTTTCGAACGCAATTACGTTATCGCGGCTTGCCATCTTGCACAGCGAGAGTTTGACAACGCGAGTACGTCATAAAGGCCCGCGATCAGGCATTGCTGGAGTAAACAATGCCGAACACGTAGATGCGGCGCGCAGCTGACTTCCGGCGGGAGATTTGAACAGCTCGCGTTCCCGAAATTGCAAAAATTGCGATTCTGAACAAGAAATCCACCGCAGGAAGCATAAACCTTGTTGAAATGATGATTTTGATCAGAATAACTCCTCAGATTGACATTTGGCTGCACTTTTTGGTGCAGGAGTCCATTTTTTGGGGTGGGATGGGAGGAAGGAAGTGCCCCAGATCCTCCAACTTCCTGTTCCTGTCCAGCAGGCTCCTCCCAGTGCTGTGTCCTTGTCCTGGTCACTTTTCATTTGGCTGTGGAGCTGGAAGGATTACTTTTTGTGACTGCTGCTGGATATTTGTATTTGAGGACTTTTTGGACTTTGGAGTTTGGATCACTTTTGGATTCGAGATTTTGCAAGTAAGTTGGTGTTGTTTGTTTGGGGCATTGCAGTTGAGGCATCTACAGTACTAAAAATGTTTCACAACTTTAACAAAATATATATTGTGGTGGGTAGCCACAGTATCCAGTAGCTCCAGGGTTAGTCATGGGTGCATGATACAACTGTTTCTGTGATTTTTTTAAAACTTAATTCTCATTTATGTCATGGAATTTCAGCTCACTGTTATATGTTGTTTTTTATTTTTATTTTGGGATGCCTGTAAAGCCTACCTAGCTAGTAGGCCCAGGTGTAGTGAGTGGTGCATGGGCGTAGTCTTTCTGTGGGGTGTCTTGAATGTAAACATCATTGAGGGCATGGATGGCATGGGATTGTGGTGATTTTTGAGTGTTTTTCGACTTTTTGGGGTGTTGTTGCGGCCTGGCCATGTGGGTGGGGCCATTTTGAGGCCTGGTACAGGCAGGGCCTGGCCATGTGGTGGGGGCTCAGGTAGTGTGCTCAGGCCTGCACCCAGTTTGCCTTGCGTTCAACCATTATGCCCAGGGGTACTCAGTGGTGCATGGGCCTTGTGTTTCTGTGGGGTGTCTTGAATTTAAACATCATTGAGGGCATGGATGGCATTGGATTGTGGTGATTTTTGAGTGTTTTTCGACTTTTTGGGGTGTTGTTGGGGCCTGGCCATGTGGGTGGGGGCCATTTTGAAGTCTGGTACCGGCAGGGCCTGGACATGTGGTGGGGGTCAAGGGGCAATTTTGAAGCCAGGCAATGTGCTCAGGCCTGCACCCAGTTTGCCTTGCTTTCAACCATTATGCCCAGGTGTAGTGAGTGGTGCATAGGCCTAGTCTTTCTGTGGGGTGTCTTGAATTTAAACATCATTGAGGGCATGGATGGCATGGAATTGTGGTGATTTCTGAATGTTTTTCGACTTTTTGGGATGTTGTTGGGGCCCGGCCATCAATCAATCAATCAATCAATGCATTTATATAGCGCGCTACTCACCCGGAGGGTCTCAAGGCGCTTGGGAAGGGGGGGTCCGCTACTGCTCGAACAGCCAGGTCTGGAGCTGCTTCCTGAAGGCGAGATGGTCTTGGGTCAGGCGGAGGTTGGTTGGGAGGGAGTTCCATGTCTTGGCGGCCAGGTAGGAGAAGGACCTTCCTCCTGCGGTGGCTCTGCGGATGCGGGGGACGGAGGCGAGGGCATGGTTGGTCGATCGAAGCTGGCGTGTGGGAGTGTAGAAGTTGAGGCGGTCGTTGAGGTATTTTGGGCCTTGGTTGTGTAGGGCTTTGTGTGCGTGGGTGAGGAGTCGGAACGTGATTCTCTTGTTGACCGGGTGCCAGTGCAGGTCTCTCAGGTGTCCGGAGATGTGGCTGTGTCGAGGGATGTCCAGGATGAGTCTTGCTGAGGCGTTCTGGATCCGCTGGAGTCTCTTCTGGAATTTAGCAGTGGTTCCGGCGTAGAGGGAGTTGCCGTAGTCCAGTCGGCTGGTGACGAGGGCCTGGGTGACCGTCTTCCTGGTCTCGGTGGGGATCCACAGGAAGATCTTCCGTAGCATGCGCAGGATGTTGAAGCATGACGAGGAGACGGCGTTGACTTGTCTGGTCATGGAGAGGGAGGAGTCCAGGATGAAGCCCAGGTTGCGTGCGTGATTTGTTGGTTTGGGTGCGCTGCCCAGGGCGGGGGGCCACCAGGAGTTGTCCCAGGTGAGGGCGACGATCCCAGGATGAGGACTTCCGTCTTGTCTGAGTTCAGTTTCAGGCGGCTGTTCCTCATCCACTCGGCTACGTCTTTCATCCCTTCGTGTAGGTTTGCTCTGGCGGTGGCGGGGTCGTTGGTGAGGGAGAGGATCAGCTGGGTGTCGTCGGCGTAGGAGATGATGTTGAGGTTGTGTTGGCGTGCGATGGCCGCCAGGGGGCTCATGTAGACATTGAAGAGGGTGGGGCTGAGCGAGGAGCTTTGAGGAACGCCGCAGATGACTTCGGTGGCTTCTGATCTGAACGGGGGGAGGCGGACTCTCTGTGTCCTTCCGGCGAGGAAGGAGATGATCTAATCTAGTGCCTTCTCTTGGATTCCGACGTTGCAGAGGCGCTGCACTAGGGTGCGGTGGCAGACAGTGTCGAATGCCGCAGAGAGGTCCAGGAGGATGAGGGCCGCTGTTTCCCCGTTGTCGAGCATGGCTCGGATGTCATCAGTGGCTGCGATGAGGCCATGTGGGTGGGGGTCATTTTGAGGCCTGGTGCAGGCAGGGCCTGGCCATGTGGTGGGGGTTCTGGAGCCATTTTGAAGCAAGGCAGTGTGCTCAGGACCCAGTTTGCTTTGCATTCAACCATTATGCCCAGGGGTACTCAGTGGTGCATGGGCCTAGTCTTTCTGTGGGGTGTCTTAATTTTAAACATCATTGAGGGCATGGATGGCATGGGATTGTGGTGATTTTTGAGTGTTTTTCGATTTTTTGGGGTGTTGTTAGGGCCTGGCCATGTAGGTGGGGGCCATTTTGAGGCCTGGTACAGGCAGGGCCTGGCCATGTGGTGGGGGTCAAGGGGCCATTTTGAAGCCAGGCAGTGTGCTCAGGCCTGCACCCAGTTTGCCTTGCTTTCAACCATTATGCACAGGGTTACTAAGTGGTGCATGGGCCTAGTCTTTCTGTGGGGTGTCTTGAATTTAAACATCATTGAGGGCATGGATGGCATGGGATTGTGGTGATTTGTGAGTGTTTTTTGACTTTTTGGGGTGTTGTTGGGGCCTGGCCATGTGGGTGGGGGCCATTTTGGGGCCTGGTTCAGGCAGGGCCTGGCCATGTGGTGGGGGTCAAGGGGCCATTTTGAAGCCAGGCAGTGTGCTCAAGCCTGCACCCTGTTTGCCTTGCTTTCAACCAATATGCCCAGGGGTACTCAGTGGTGCATGGGCCTAGTCTTTCTGTGGGGTGTCTTGAATTTAAACATCATCGAGGGCATGGATGGCATGGGATTGTGGTGATTTTTGAGTGGTTTTCGACTTTTTGGGGTGTTGTTGGGGCCTGGCCATGTGGGTAGGGGGCCATTTTGAGGCCTGGTACAGGCAGGGACGGGCCATGTGGTGGGGGTCAAGGGCCCATTTTGAAGCCAGGCAGTGTGCTCAGGCCTGCACCCAGTTTGCCTTGCTTTCAACCATTATGCCCGGGGTACTCAGTGGTGCATGGGCCTAGTCTGTCTGTGGGGTGTCTTGAATTTAAACATAAATGAGGGCATGGATGTCATTGGATTGAGTTGATTTTTGAGTGTTTCTCGACTTTTTGGGGTGTTGTTGGGGCCTGGCCATGTGGGTGGGGGCCATTTTGAGGCCTGGTACAGGCAGTGCCTGGCCATGTGGTGGGGGTCAAGGGGCCATTTTGAAGCCAGGCAGTGTACTCAGGCCTGCACCCAGTTTGCCTTGCTTTCAACCATTATGCCCCGGTGTAGTGAGTGGTGCATGGGCCTAGTCTTTCTGTGGGGTGTCTTGAATTTAAACATCATTAAGGGCATGGATGGCATGGGATTGTGGTGATTTTTGAGTGTTTTTCGACTTTTTGTTGTGTTGTTGGGGCCTGGCCATGTGGGTGGGGGCCATTTTGAGGCCTGGTAAAGGCAGGGCCTGGCCATGTGGTGGGGGTCAAGGGGTCATTTTGAAGCCAGGCAGTGCGTTCAGGCCTGCACCCATTTTGCCTTGCTTTCAACCATTATGCTCAGGGGTACTCAGTGGTGCATGGGCCTAGTCTTTCTGTGGGGTGTCTTGAATTTAAACATCATTGAGGGCATGGATGGCATGGGATTGTGGTGTTTTTTGAGTGTTTTCGACTTTTTGGGGTGTTGATGTGGCCTGGCCATGTGGGTGGGGGCCATTTTGAAGTCTGGTACTGGCAGGGCCTGGACATGTGGTGGGGGTCAAGGGGCCATTTTGAAGCCAGGCAGTGTGTTCAGGCCTGCACCCAGTTTGCCTTGCTTTCAACCATTATGCCTAGGGGTACTCAGTGGTGCATGGGCCTAGTCTTTCTGTGGGGTGTCTTTAATTTAAATATCATTGAGGGCATGGATGGCATGGGATTGTGGTGATTTTTGAGTGTTTTTCGACTTTTTGGGGTGTTGTTGGGGCCTGGCCATGTGCGTGGGGGCTATTTTGAGGCCTGGTACAGGCAGGGCCGGGCCATGTGGTGGGGATCAAGGGGCAATTTAGAAGCCAGGCAGTGTCCTCAGGCCTGCACCCACAGTTTGCCTTGCTTTCATCCATTATGCCCAGGGGTACTCAGTGGTTCATGGGCCTAGTCTTTCTGTGTTGTGTCTTGAATTTAAACATCATTTAGGGCATGGATGGCATGGGATTGTGGTGATTTTTGAGTGGTTTTCGACTTTTTGGGGTGTTGTTGAGGCCTGGCAATGTGGGTGGGGGCCATTTTGAGGACTGGTACAGGCAGGGGCTGGCCATGTGGTGGGGGTCAAGGGGCCATTTTGAAGCATTGCAGTGTGCTCAGGCCTGCAACCAGTTTGCCTTGCTTTCAACCATTATGCCCGGGGTACTCAGTGGTGCATGGGCCTTGTGTTTCTGTGGGGTGTCTTGAATTTAAACATCATTGAGGGCATGGATGGCATTGGATTGTGGTGATTTTTGAGTGTTTTTCGACTTTTTGGGGTGTTGTTGGGGCCTGGCCATGTGAGTGGGGCCATTTTGAGGCCTGGTACAGGCAGGGCCTGGCCATGTGGTGGGGGTCAAGGGGCAATTTTGAAGCCAGGCAATGTGCTCAGGCCTGCACCCAGTTTGCCTTGCTTTCAACCATTATGCCCAGGTGTAGTGAGTGGTGCATAGGCCTCGTCTTTCTGTGGGGTGTCTTGAATTTAAACATCATTGAGGGCATGGATGGCATGGAATTGTGGTGATTTCTGAATGTTTTTCGACTTTTTGGGGTGTTGTTGGGGCCCGGCCATCAATCAATCAATCAATCAATGCATTTATATAGCGCGCTACTCACCCGGAGGGTCTCAAGGCGCTTGGGAAGGGGGGGGTCCGCTACTGCTCGAACAGCCAGGTCTGGAGCTGCTTCCTGAAGGCGAGATGGTCTTGGGTCAGGCGGAGGTTGGTTGGGAGGGAGTTCCATGTCTTGGCGGCCAGGTAGGAGAAGGACCTTCCTCCTGCGGTGGCTCTGCGGATGCGGGGGACGGATGCGAGGGCATGGTTGGTCGATCGAAGCTGGCGTGTGGGAGTGTAGAAGTTGAGGCGGTCGTTGAGGTATTTTGGGCCTTGGTTGTGTAGGGCTTTGTGTGCGTGGGTGAGGAGTCGGAACGTGATTCTCTTGTTGACCGGGAGCCAGTGCAGGTCTCTCAGGTGTCCGGAGATGTGGCTGTGTCGAGGGATGTCCAGGATGAGTCTTGCTGAGGCATTCTGGATCCGCTGGAGTCTCTTCTGGAGTTTAGCAGTGGTTCCGGCGTAGAGGGAGTTGCCGTAGTCCAGTCGGCTGGTGACGAGGGCCTGGGTGACCGTCTTCCTGGTCTCGGTGGGGATCCACAGGAAGATCTTCCGTAGCATGCGCAGGATGTTGAAGCATGATGAGGAGACGGCGTTGACTTGTCTGGTCATTAGAGGGAGGAGTCCAGGATGAAGCCCAGGTTGCGTGCGTGATCTGTTTGTTTGGGTGCGCTGCCCAGGGCGGGGGGCCACCAGGAGTTGTCCCAGGTGAGGGCGACGATCCCAGGATGAGGACTTCCGTCTTGTCTGAGTTCAGTTTCAGGCGGCTGTTCCTCATCCACTCGGCTACGTCTTTCATCCCTTCGTGTAGGTTTGCTCTGGCGGTGGCGGGGTCGTTGGTGAGGGAGAGGATCAGCTGGGTGTCGTCGGCGTAGGAGATGATGTTGAGGTTGTGTTGGCGTGCGATGGCCGCCAGGGGGCTCATGTAGACATTGAAGAGGGTGGGGCTGAGCGAAGAGCTTTGAGGAACGCCGCAGATGACTTCGGTGGCTTCTGATCTGAACGGGGGGAGGCGGACTCTCTGTGTCCTTCCGGCGAGGAAGGAGATGATCCAATCTAGTGCCTTCTCTTGGATTCCGACGTTGCAGAGGCGCTGCACTAGGGTGCGGTGGCAGACAGTGTCGAATGCCGCGGAGAGGTCCAGGAGGATGAGGGCTGCTGTTTCCCCGTTGTCGAGCATGGCTCGGATGTCATCAGTGGCTGCGATGAGGCCATGTGGGTGGGAGTCATTTTGAGGCCTGGTGCAGGCAGGGCCTGGCCATGTGGTGGGGGTTCTGGGGCCATTTTGAAGCAAGGCAGTGTGCTCAGGACTTCACCCAGTTTGCTTTGCATTCAACCATTATGCCCAGGGGTACTCAGTGGTGCATGGGCCTAGTCTTTCTGTGGGGTGTCTTAATTTTAAACATCATTGAGGGCATGGATGGCATGGGATTGTGGTGATTTTTGAGTGTTTTTCGATTTTTTGGGGTGTTGTTAGGGCCTGGCCATGTAGGTGGGGGCCATTTTGAGGCCTGGTACAGGCAGGGCCTGGCCATGTGGTGGGGGTCAAGGGGCCATTTTGAAGCCAGGCAGTGTGCTCAGGCCTGCACCCAGTTTGCCTTGCTTTCAACCATTATGCACAGGGTTACTCAGTGGTGCATGGGCCTAGTCTTTCTGTGGGGTGTCTTGAAATTAAACATCATTGAGGGCATGGATGGCATGGGATTGTGGTGATTTTTGAGTGTTTTCGACTTTTTGGGGTGTTGATGGGGCCTGGCCATGTGGGTGGGGGCCATTTTGAAGTCTGGTACCGGCAGGGCCTGGACATGTGGTGGGGGTCAAGGGGCCATTTTGAAGCCAGGCAGTGTGTTCAGGCCTGCACCCAGTTTGCCTTGCTTTCAACCATTATGCCCAGGTGTAGTGAGTGGTGCATAGGCCTAGTCTTTCTGTGGGGTGTCTTGAATTTAAACATCATTGAGGGCATGGATGGCATGGAATTGTGGTGATTTCTGAATGTTTTTCGACTTTTTGGGGTGTTGTTGGGGCCCGGCCATCAATCAATCAATCAATCAATGCATTTATATAGCGCGCAACTCACCCGGAGGGTCTCAAGGCGCTTGGGAAGGGGGGGTCCGCTACTGCTCGAACAGCCAGGTCTGGAGCTGCTTCCTGAAGGCGAGATGGTCTTGGGTCAGGCGGAGGTTGGTTGGGAGGGAGTTCCATGTCTTGGCGGCCAGGTAGGAGAAGGACCTTCCTCCTGCGGTGGCTCTGCGGATGCGGGGGACGGAGGCGAGGGCATGGTTGGTCGATCGAAGCTGGCGTGTGGGAGTGTAGAAGTTGAGGCGGTCGTTGAGGTATTTTGGGCCTTGGTTGTGTAGGGCTTTGTGTGCGTGGGTGAGGAGTCGGAACGTGATTCTCTTGTTGACCGGGTGCCAGTGCAGGTCTCTCAGGTGTCCGGAGATGTGGCTGTGTCGAGGGATGTCCAGGATGAGTCTTGCTGAGGCGTTCTGGATCCGCTGGAGTCTCTTCTGGAATTTAGCAGTGGTTCCGGCGTAGAGGGAGTTGCCGTAGTCCAGTCGGCTGGTGACGAGGGCCTGGGTGACCGTCTTCCTGGTCTCGGTGGGGATCCACAGGAAGATCTTCCGTAGCATGCGCAGGATGTTGAAGCATGACGAGGAGACGGCGTTGACTTGTCTGGTCATGGAGAGGGAGGAGTCCAGGATGAAGCCCAGGTTGCGTGCGTGATTTGTTGGTTTGGGTGCGCTGCCCAGGGCGGGGGGCCACCAGGAGTTGTCCCAGGTGAGGGCGACGATCCCAGGATGAGGACTTCCGTCTTGTCTGAGTTCAGTTTCAGGCGGCTGTTCCTCATCCACTCGGCTACGTCTTTCATCCCTTCGTGTAGGTTTGCTCTGGCGGTGGCGGGGTCGTTGGTGAGGGAGAGGATCAGCTGGGTGTCGTCGGCGTAGGAGATGATGTTGAGGTTGTGTTGGCGTGCGATGGCCGCCAGGGGGCTCATGTAGACATTGAAGAGGGTGGGGCTGAGCGAGGAGCTTTGAGGAACGCCGCAGATGACTTCGGTGGCTTCTGATCTGAACGGGGGGAGGCGGACTCTCTGTGTCCTTCCGGCGAGGAAGGAGATGATCCAATCTAGTGCCTTCTCTTGGATTCCGACGTTGCAGAGGCGCTGCACTAGGGTGCGGTGGCAGACAGTGTCGAATGCCGCAGAGAGGTCCAGGAGGATGAGGGCCGCTGTTTCCCCGTTGTCGAGCATGGCTCGGATGTCATCAGTGGCTGCGATGAGGCCATGTGGGTGGGGGTCATTTTGAGGCCTGGTGCAGGCAGGGCCTGGCCATGTGGTGGGGGTTCTGGAGCCATTTTGAAGCAAGGCAGTGTGCTCAGGACCCAGTTTGCTTTGCATTCAACCATTATGCCCAGGGGTACTCAGTGGTGCATGGGCCTAGTCTTTCTGTGGGGTGTCTTAATTTTAAACATCATTGAGGGCATGGATGGCATGGGATTGTGGTGATTTTTGAGTGTTTTTCGATTTTTTGGGGTGTTGTTAGGGCCTGGCCATGTAGGTGGGGGCCATTTTGAGGCCTGGTACAGGCAGGGCCTGGCCATGTGGTGGGGGTCAAGGGGCCATTTTGAAGCCAGGCAGTGTGCTCAGGCCTGCACCCAGTTTGCCTTGCTTTCAACCATTATGCACAGGGTTACTAAGTGGTGCATGGGCCTAGTCTTTCTGTGGGGTGTCTTGAATTTAAACATCATTGAGGGCATGGATGGCATGGGATTGTGGTGATTTGTGAGTGTTTTTTGACTTTTTGGGGTGTTGTTGGGGCCTGGCCATGTGGGTGGGGGCCATTTTGGGGCCTGGTTCAGGCAGGGCCTGGCCATGTGGTGGGGGTCAAGGGGCCATTTTGAAGCCAGGCAGTATGCTCAAGCCTGCACCCTGTTTGCCTTGCTTTCAACCAATATGCCCAGGGGTACTCAGTGGTGCATGGGCCTAGTCTTTCTGTGGGGTGTCTTGAATTTAAACATCATCGAGGGCATGGATGGCATGGGATTGTGGTGATTTTTGAGTGGTTTTCGACTTTTTGGGGTGTTGTTGGGGCCTGGCCATGTGGGTAGGGGGCCATTTTGAGGCCTGGTACAGGCAGGGACGGGCCATGTGGTGGGGGTCAAGGGCCCATTTTGAAGCCAGGCAGTGTGCTCAGGCCTGCACCCAGTTTGCCTTGCTTTCAACCATTATGCCCGGGGTACTCAGTGGTGCATGGGCCTAGTCTGTCTGTGGCGTGTCTCGAATTTAAACATAAATGAGGGCATGGATGTCATTGGATTGAGTTGATTTTTGAGTGTTTCTCGACTTTTTGGGGTGTTGTTGGGGCCTGGCCATGTGGGTGGGGGCCATTTTGAGGCCTGGTAAAGGCAGGGCCTGGCCATGTGGTGGGGGTCAAGGGGTCATTTTGAAGCCAGGCAGTGCGTTCAGGCCTGCACCCATTTTGCCTTGCTTTCAACCATTATGCTCAGGGGTACTCAGTGGTGCATGGGCCTAGTCTTTCTGTGGGGTGTCTTGAATTTAAACATCATTGAGGGCATGGATGGCATGGGATTGTGGTGATTTTTGAGTGTTTTCGACTTTTTGGGGTGTTGATGGGGCCTGGCCATGTGGGTGGGGGCCATTTTGAAGTCTGGTACCGGCAGGGCCTGGACATGTGGTGGGGGTCAACGGGCCATTTTGAAGCCAGGCAGTGTGTTCAGGCCTGCACCCAGTTTGCCTTGCTTTCAACCATTATGCCTAGGGGTACTCAGTGGTGCATGGGCCTAGTCTTTCTGTGGGGTGTCTTGAATTTAAATATCATTGAGGGCATGGATGGCATGGGATTGTGGTGATTTTTGAGTGTTTTTCGACTTTTTGGGGTGTTGTTGGGGCCTGGCCATGTGCGTGGGGGCTATTTTGAGGCCTGGTACAGGCAGGGCCGGGCCATGTGGTGGGGATCAAGGGGCAATTTAGAAGCCAGGCAGTCCTCAGGCCTGCACCCACAGTTTGCCTTGCTTTCATCCATTCCGCCCAGGGGTACTCAGTGGTTCATGGGCCTAGTCTTTCTGTGTTGTGTCTTGAATTTAAACATCATTGAGGGCATGGATGGCATGGGATTGTGGTGATTTTTGAGTGGTTTTCGACTTTTTGGGGTGTTGTTGAGGCCTGGCAATGTGGGTGGGGGCCATTTTGAGGACTGGTACAGGCAGGGGCTGGCCATGTGGTGGGGGTCAAGGGGCCATTTTGAAGCATTGCAGTGTGCTCAGGCCTGCAACCAGTTTGCCTTGCTTTCAACCATTATGCCCGGGGTACTCAGTGGTGCATGGGCCTTGTGTTTCTGTGGGGTGTCTTGAATTTAAACATCATTGAGGGCATGGATGGCATTGGATTGTGGTGATTTTTGAGTGTTTTTCGACTTTTTGGGGTGTTGTTGGGGCCTGGCCATGTGAGTGGGGCCATTTTGAGGCCTGGTACAGGCAGGGCCTGGCCATGTGGTGGGGGTCAAGGGGCAATTTTGAAGCCAGGCAATGTGCTCAGGCCTGCACCCAGTTTGCCTTGCTTTCAACCATTATGCCCAGGTGTAGTGAGTGGTGCATAGGCCTCGTCTTTCTGTGGGGTGTCTTGAATTTAAACATCATTGAGGGCATGGATGGCATGGAATTGTGGTGATTTCTGAATGTTTTTCGACTTTTTGGGGTGTTGTTGGGGCCCGGCCATCAATCAATCAATCAATCAATGCATTTATATAGCGCGCTACTCACCCGGAGGGTCTCAATGCGCTTGGGAAGGGGGGGGTCCGCTACTGCTCGAACAGCCAGGTCTGGAGCTGCTTCCTGAAGGCGAGATGGTCTTGGGTCAGGCGGAGGTTGGTTGGGAGGGAGTTCCATGTCTTGGCGGCCAGGTAGGAGAAGGACCTTCCTCCTGCGGTGGCTCTGCGGATGCGGGGGACGGAGGCGAGGGCATGGTTGGTCGATCGAAGCTGGCGTGTGGGAGTGTAGAAGTTGAGGCGGTCGTTGAGGTATTTTGGGCCTTGGTTGTGTAGGGCTTTGTGTGCGTGGGTGAGGAGTCGGAACGTGATTCTCTTGTTGACCGGGAGCCAGTGCAGGTCTCTCAGGTGTCCGGAGATGTGGCTGTGTCGAGGGATGTCCAGGATGAGTCTTGCTGAGGCGTTCTGGATCCGCTGGAGTCTCTTCTGGAGTTTAGCAGTGGTTCCGGCGTAGAGAAAGTTGCCGTAGTCCAGTCGGCTGGTGACGAGGGCCTGGGTGACCGTCTTCCTGGTCTCGGTGGGGATCCACAGGAAGATCTTCCGTAGCATGCGCAGGATGTTGAAGCATGACGAGGAGACGGCGTTGACTTGTCTGGTCATGGAGAGGGAGGAGTCCAGGATGAAGCCCAGGTTGCGTGCGTGATCTGTTTGTTTGGGTGCGCTGCCCAGGGCGGGGGGCCACCAGGAGTTGTCCCAGGTGAGGGCGACGATCCCAGGATGAGGACTTCCGTCTTGTCTGAGTTCAGTTTCAGGCGGCTGTTCCTCATCCACTCGGCTACGTCTTTCATCCCTTCGTGTAGGTTTGCTCTGGCGGTGGCGGGGTCGTTGGTGAGGGAGAGGATCAGCTGGGTGTCGTCGGCGTAGGAGATGATGTTGAGGTTGTGTTGGCGTGCGATGGCCGCCAGGGGGCTCATGTAGACATTGAAGAGGGTGGGGCTGAGCGAGGAGCTTTGAGGAACGCCGCAGATGACTTCGGTGGCTTCTGATCTGAACGGGGGGAGGCGGACTCTCTGTGTCCTTCCGGCGAGGATGGAGATGATCCAATCTAGTGCCTTCTCTTGGATTCCGACGTTGCAGAGGCGCTGCACTAGGGTGCGGTGGCAGACAGTGTCGAATGCCGCGGAGAGGTCCAGGAGGATGAGGGCCGCTGTTTCCCCGTTGTCGAGCATGGCTCGGATGTCATCAGTGGCTGCGATGAGGCCATGTGGGTGGGGGTCATTTTGAGGCCTGGTGCAGGCAGGGCCTGGCCATGTGGTGGGGGTTCTGGGGCCATTTTGAAGCAAGGCAGTGTGCTCAGGACTTCACCCAGTTTGCTTTGCATTCAACCATTATGCCCAGGGGTACTCAGTGGTGCATGGGCCTAGTCTTTCTGTGGGGTGTCTTAATTTTAAACATCATTGAGGGCATGGATGGCATGGGATTGTGGTGATTTTTGAGTGTTTTTCGATTTTTTGGGGTGTTGTTAGGGCCTGGCCATGTAGGTGGGGGCCATTTTGAGGCCTGGTACAGGCAGGGCCTGGCCATGTGGTGGGGGTCAAGGGGCCATTTTGAAGCCAGGCAGTGTGCTCAGGCCTGCACCCAGTTTGCCTTGCTTTCAACCATTATGCACAGGGTTACTCAGTGGTGCATGGGCCTAGTCTTTCTGTGGGGTGTCTTGAATTTAAACATCATTGAGGGCATGGATGGCATGGGATTGTGGTGATTTGTGAGTGTTTTTTGACTTTTTGGGGTGTTGTTGGGGCCTGGCCATGTGGGTGGGGGCCATTTTGGGGCCTGGTTCAGGCAGGGCCTGGCCATGTGGTGGGGGTCAAGGGGCCATTTTGAAGCCAGGCAGTGTGCTCAAGCCTGCACCCTGTTTGCCTTGCTTTCAACCAATATGCCCAGGGGTACTCAGTGGTGCATGGGCCTAGTCTTTCTGTGGGGTGTCTTGAATTTAAACATCATCGAGGGCATGGATGGCATGGGATTGTGGTGATTTTTGAGTGGTTTTCGACTTTTTGGGGTGTTGTTGGGGCCTGGCCATGTGGGTGGGGGCCATTTTGAGGCCTGGTACAGGCAGGGACGGGCCATGTGGTGGGGGTCAAGGGCTCATTTTGAAGCCAGGCAGTGTGCTCAGGCCTGCACCCAGTTTGCCTTGCTTTCAACCATTATGCCCGGGGTACTCAGTGGTGCATGGGCCTAGTCTGTCTGCGGGGTGTCTTGAATTTAAACATAAATGAGGGCATGGATGTCATTGGATTGAGTTGATTTTTGAGTGTTTCTCGACTTTTTGGGGTGTTGTTGGGGCCTGGCCATGTGGGTGGGGGCCATTTTGAGGCCTGGTACAGGCAGTGCCTGGCCATGTGGTGGGGGTCAAGGGGCCATTTTGAAGCCAGGCATTGTACTCAGGCCTGCACCCAGTTTGCCTTGCTTTCAACCATTATGCCCCGGTGTAGTGAGTGGTGCATGGGCCTAGTCTTTCTGTGGGGTGTCTTGAATTTAAACATCATTGAGGGCATGGATGGCATGGGATTCTGGTGATTTTTGAGTATTTTTCGACTTTTTGGGGTGTTGTTGGGGCCTGGCCATGTGGGTGGGGGCCATTTTGAGGCCTGGTAAAGGCAGGGCCTGGCCATGTGGTGGGGGTCAAGGGGCCATTTTGAAGCCAGGCAGTGCGTTCAGGCCTGCACCCATTTTGCCTTGCTTTCAACCATTATGCTCAGGGGTACTCAGTGGTGCATGGGCCTAGTCTTTCTGTGGGGTGTCTTGAATTTAAACATCATTGAGGGCATGGATGGCATGGGATTGTGGTGATTTTTGAGTGTTTTCGACTTTTTGGGGTGTTGATGGGGCCTGGCCATGTGGGTGGGGGCCATTTTGAAGTCTGGTACCGGCAGGGCCTGGACATGTGGTGGGGGTCAAGGGGCCATTTTGAAGCCAGGCAGTGTGTTCAGGCCTGCACCCAGTTTGCCTTGCTTTCAACCATTATGCCTAGGGGTACTCAGTGGTGCATGGGCCTAGTCTTTCTGTGGGGTGTCTTGAATTTAAATATCATTGAGGGCATGGATGGCATGGGATTGTGGTGATTTTTGAGTGTTTTTCGACTTTTTGGGGTGTTGTTGGGGCCTGGCCATGTGCGTGGGGGCTATTTTGAGGCCTGGTACAGGCAGGGCCGGGCCATGTGGTGGGGATCAAGGGGCAATTTAGAAGCCAGGCAGTGTCCTCAGGCCTGCACCCACAGTTTGCCTTGCTTTCATCCATTCTGCCCAGGGGTACTCAGTGGTTCATGGGCCTAGTCTTTCTGTGTTGTGTCTTGAATTTAAACATCATTGAGGGCATGGATGGCATGGGATTGTGGTGATTTTTGAGTGGTTTTCGACTTTTCGGGGTGTTGTTGGGGCCTGGCAATGTGGGTGGGGGCCATTTTGAGGACTGGTACAGGCAGGGGCTGGCCATGTGGTGGGGGTCAAGGGGCCATTTTGAAGCATTGCAGTGTGCTCAGGCCTGCAACCAGTTTGCCTTGCTTTCAACCATTATGCCCGGGGTACTCAGTGGTGCATGGGCCTAGTCTTTCTGTGTTGTGTCTTGAATTTAAACATCATTGAGGGCATGGATGGCATGGGATTGTGGTGATTTTTGAGTGGTATTCGACTTTTTGGGGTGTTGTTTGGACCTGGCCATGTGGGTGGGGGCCATTTTGAGGACTGGTACAGGCAGGGCCTGGCCATGTGGTGGGGGTCAAGGGGCAATTCTGAAGCCAGGCAGTGTACTGAGGCCTGCACCCAGTTTGCCTTGCTTTCAACCATTATGCCCATTTGTAGTGAGTGGTGCATGGGCCTAGTCTTTCTGTGGGGTGTCTTGAATTTAAACATCATTGAGGGCATGGATGGCATGGGATTGTGTTGATTTTTGAGTGTTTTTCGACTTTTTGAGGTGTTGTTGGGGCCTGGCCATGTGGGTGGGGGGCATTTTGAGGCCTGGAACAGGCAGGGCCTGGCCATGTGGTGGGGGTAAAGGGGCCATTTTGAAGCCAGGCAGTGTGTTCAGGCCTGCACCCAGTTTGCTTTGCTTTCAACCATTATGCCTAGGGGTACTCAGTGGTGCATGGACCTAGTCTTTCTGTGGGGTGTCTTGAATTTAAATATCATTGAGGGCATGGATGGCATGGGATTGTGGTGATTTTTGAGTGTTTTTCGACTTTTTGGGGTGTTGTTGGGGCCTGGCCATGTGGGTGGGGGCCATTTTGAGGCCTGGTACCGGCAGGGCCTGGCCATGTGGTGGGGGTCAAGGGGCCATTTTGAAGCCAGGCAGTGTGTTTAGGCCTGCACCCAGTTTGCCTTGCTTTCAACCATTATGCCCAGGGGTACTCAGTGGTGCATGGGCCTAGTCTTTCTGTGGCGTGTCTTGAATTTAAACATCATTGAGGGCATGGATGGCATGGGATTGTGGTGATTTATGAGTGTTTTTTTTACTTTTTGGGGTGTTGTTGGGGCCTGGCCATGAGGGTGGGGGCCATTTTGAGGCCTGGTACAGGCAGGGCCTGTCCATGTGGTGGAGGTCAAGGGGCCATTTTGAAGCCAGGCAGTGTGTTCAGGCCTGCACCCAGTTTGCCTTGCTTTCAACCATTATGCCCAGGGGTACTCAGTGGTGCATTGACCTAGTCTTTCTGTGGGGTGTCTTGAATTTAAACATCATTGAGGGCATGGGTGGCATGGGATTGTGGTGATTTTTGAGTGTTTTTCGACTTTTTGGGGTTTATAACTGATGTTCCTCTGGCTTCCATTGCTTTTAGGTACACAAGAGAACCACCAGTACCAGGACGAAGTCCTGCAGTGGTGTGAGCAGTACAACGTCACGTGACGTCACGTTTGGCCACAGCAAGACAACTCTGCAACTTGTGCAACTGCGGCCTGCTGTTCTGACATCTCAAGAAGATGGCCCCAAAGAAAGTTGGCCGAAGCGCCTCAGCGAAAAAAGTCGCCAGTGCCACTGCCAGTAAGAAGAATCAGAAGAAGCAAGTGGCACCACCTACTAAGGAGACTGTTGTGCCCGCCGACAACTTTTTTGGGAGAAAAAAAAAATACGCCTGCAGCAGCAGCGTTGTCCGCCGGGGACCAAGCTGGAAGCAGCACCTCCGCTTCATTGGGCTCAGTGCCACCTTGCCAACTTAGGTCCAAGAACATAAGTGCTGCTGCGGCAGCCACTTTGGTTGTTCAATCACCATCGACCAGTGATCTTGGCTAATCACAAGAAAGTACCATCCAATCAACGCCGGGTGTAACTCAGCTGACGAGTGTTCAACAACCACAGCCACAAACACAGGTGCAACTAGTACAAGCGCACGTACATGGGCAAGGAGAGGCGCAAATAAAGCTGCAAGGAGAGGCGCAAGTAGAGCCGCAAGGAGAGGCGCAAGTAGAGGCGCAAGGAGAGGCGCAAGGAGAGGTGCAAGTAGAGCCGCAAGGAGAGGCGCAAGTAGAGCCGCAAGGAGAGGCGCAAGGAGAGGCGCATGGAGAGGCGCATGGACAGGTGCATGGAGAGGTGCAAATAGAGGTTCATGGAGCGGCACAACTGCCTACAACGCTTGTTCCTCCAGAAGTAGGGGCACATCAGGAAATTGATATTCAAGAGGAGGTATCATCCGAGGAAGCCACTCCTCCTGATGATGATTATCCATTGTCTTCCAGATCCCCAGCAAGAAAAAGGTCAAGGAGGGATACTACTACTACTACAAGTTCTTCTTCAAGCCCCCTTTCTTCTGATGATCTTTATGTTGATTGGAACCCAGCCATGCAGTCTAAGAGTGAGTCACGCCATGAGCCGACAAAGGTAGCTAAGCCTAAAAAGAAGGCTCCTGCAAAGCTTCGACTTATGGATGATGGCGAAGAACAAGAAGTGGTGTCTTCTGCTGCTGATGAACAGTCTGACTATGACCCAGTCATCACAGTCGTCACTCCATCCAGCTCGACCTCAAGTAGAGGTGCAGTAAGTGAACAACAGAAACGAATTCAGCCACGCCCATCCACCACTTCATCTGGCATTGAAAGTCAAAGTAGCACCTCCACCTTCAGCAGACATCACCTGTCCCCAGTTTGGGACTTCTTTACTGTTAGGGCAAAGATGGAAAACATGGTCGTTTGTTCGATTTGTAAAGCATGCATTAGTCGGGGTAAGCTTGGTACCAACTATGGTACCGGAGGCCAGAGAGGTCATCTCAAGCAACACCACACTATCATTTGGGAAACACACATGAGGAAGATTGAGGAAGGCAAAAGAAAAACAAATCCAAATGTATCCATTGATATTGCATCTGATGATGACGAGAATCTGATCGTGCAGGGGGGAAGTGAAGAAGGGACAGACATTTTTTTCTGATACACCCAGTACCCCTGGCAGCAGCACTGCAGTGGTATCGCCCACACCCTCTACCCCTGCAACATCTACGAGGCACACTAAGAGTGTTGGAGAGACACCAATGCGAAAAACCTCATCACTGGGCCTAACTGGTTTGAAGATGTCATCATCATCATCACATAAAATGATCCAGCCCACCATTCGCGGAATGTTCTGGTCGGAGGCGCCATTTGAACGCAACCACCCAACGGTACGTCTGCATAATGCAAAGCTGGCTAAAATGCTAGCGCTGGACCTTCTCCCTTTTTCTTTCGTGGAAGGGGTGGGGTTTCTAGAATTAGTGGCAACAGTCTGCCTTAAATGCAAGGTTCCTAGCCGGTCCTATTTTGCCAGAGTTGCGGTTCCAGCACTACATCAAGATGTGCTGGAGGTGATTGGGGCAGCTCTGCAGAAGAGTGCTGTTCACACTATCCACTTGACAACAGACATGTGGACCAGTTACCAAGCCCTTAATCACATGTGCATCACTGCACACTGGGTATCTTTTGCAGGGTCTTTTGCAGGGGTTAGAGACAAGTCAAGTGCAGTTGTTGACCTGGACACAGTTTTTCAAGCTACTGGGAAACATGCAACATTAGCCATGTTTGCCACGGAAGAAACTCATACTGCAAAAAACATTTTGGAGGAGTTTAACAGTAAGGTCTCTGAATGGCTGCAACCAAGAAATCGCATAGTTGGTTATGTTTCCACTGGTAATGGCAGTAATATAGTTATGGCCATGCAGGACGGTGAATATTTCAGTGTGCCGTGTTTGGCGCACTGTATAAACAGGGTTGTTCAAGATTTCTTGAAAACTGAAAACCAAGACAAGAAGTTACTGACCACCTGCCGAAGAATCTGCACACATTTCAGCCATTCTATTAAGGCCCGGAAGAAGCTGAGGAGCATTCAACATGTACGTAATGTGCCAGTCAAAGGACTCATCCAGGAGGTGGCAACAAGTTGGAACTCAACCTTTCACATGTTTGAGCGTCTGTTTGTGCAGTGCGTGGTAATCAATGACTATATCTTTACACTAGGTTCTGCTGTGAAAGACATGAGGCTAGAGTTGGAGGAATGGCAGCTAGTTAAAAGCCTGACAGACATGCTTCGTCCTTTTGAGGTCTTTATGCGTGAAGTCAGCAGGGAGGACTGTTCTTTGAGCAAAGCTATCCCATTGTTGGTCATGCTAGAGCACCAACTGAAGGCGGTGTCTTCAACGTTCAGAGATGATGTTGGAAAGCAAGCTGCATATCTGTTGGCGGAGAACTTATTAAGCCGCCTAGTTGCCAATGAAAGGCTTCAAAACATACATACAGAACAACTTTACATTTGTGCCACTATTCTGGATCCACGGTACAAAAAGGCAGTGGCCAGCAAAGCATTCATTCCTTTTGATGAAGCAGATGTTTTTAAAGTACAAACATTGGCTAGCTGTGTCAGCCAGTTGGTTCGAAAAAGATCGGCAGAAAATAGGGTGGGCGTAGTTCGCGAAGTAGCGCTATGCGAAGCTACGCGAAGTGCACTTCGCACTACGCGAACTTCACGTAGCACTACGCGAGCTGCGTAGTAGCATGTTCGCACTGTGCAAGATGTGTTTTCAATGATTGCACAGTGCGAACAAGCATCCGGCACTGTGCAATCATTGAAAACGGCATCTCGCACAGTGCGAGCTGTAGTTTTCTGCTGCTCGAGTAGATTATTACTCGAGCTGCAGCTTTCTCAACGCGAACTGGTAGTTTCTCATTGAGAGCGGTCGCGAGCATGCGCAACCATTCACAATGAGAAACCTTATCTCCCCGCGTTGAGAATCTTGCCGGGATGTCATTTTGCTTGCTCGCGGTCGTGAACATGACGTTCAGGACCGCGAACAAGCAAAAAATGAGCGCTGCACTACGCTACGCTGCACTACGCATGTTCGCACTGTGCTACGTGCAGCTCGCGTAGTGCGAAGTTGCGCAAACTCCGCGAGCGTAGCGTAGTGCTTCGCCCATGGTTAGAAAATTCAAGGAGCCATCAGAAGTTTAACTGAATCAGCAGGCGATCAAGCGTCAAGTTCCACTTCTGAATCTGTGGGCGAAGGGAGTAACTTTCCCTCACAGCCGTTAACGACGCCAGCAGCAACCGTATCATCATCCTCACCTGCACCAGGCCCACCCATAATATTGTCGGAAGCGGATTGGCTAACTCATCAAGGGTTTGCTCGTTCCAGTGCTGAGAAGGCCACAGATGGTACGCAAAGTGGAGCAACCGTGAAGAACCTTGAGTTGATGGTGCAGGCCTATCTGGATGACCCAACACAGGTCTTTGTTAATACGAACCCATTGCTGTATTGGTACAGGAAAATGGCTCTATGGCCACTGATGACCAACCTGGCTATAAATTATGTGTCTTGCCCACTCGCAAGTGTTTCTTCTGAACGTGTTTTCAGTGCTGCAGGTGCCATTGTAACTTCAAAAAGGACCCGCCTCTTGGCCAAAAATGTGGAGATGTTAACACTGATCAAGGTGATTCAGCACTTGATACCACCAGATTACAAAGTACGTGAATGCATGCAGGAAGAAGAGGACACCGACTTAGGTGACGAAAGTTCTTCTCTGCTACCTGACCTACTCCTGTCTCAATTCATGGAGTTTGAGGACAAGCTCTACTTCCCTGACACCGAGCCCTGAAAATGACTTTCTTTTTTTTGTCCTTATTCACTTTTATTCCTGTGTGTCTTTCTTTGTTTTGCAACTTTTACCACAACAAAACTCTAATCACCTAATCACAACAAGTCCATCAGCAGCACTGTCTTCATCTTATATTCCTTATTGATTTGAAGGTGCCGCAGTCTGCATTCCTGAGGTTCACAAGTTCACAACTCAATCATGCTCCTTTATACTCCTCCTCCAGACTCCCCTATCCATTTCCCTCAAGGCAGATGGATGGATTACGACGAGTCGTCTCAAGTGGGACTGAAATTACTGACTGGCTACATGCTTGCTGATTGCTGACAGAGTTACTTCTGATATTGACAGGAGAGGCTGCCCTGTGGGTCCTCACTTTCTGAAGAAGATGCGGACAAAAAGCAGAACAGGTAATGAATAATTGGGAAGATGGCATGCACTGGACAGCAATGGCTGTCTGGCTCTGATTAAACCAATTGCTGTTTGTTTTTTGTGCATGAAACGATGATTCATATGTCTTGTCTTAGTTATTATTTAATCTTTCACACAGTAATTGTAACTCATGTCAACAACTCGTTTTTTTTTACCTTGTTTAATTAAAATTGCACTTCAAATTCAGGGGCCACTATATTGCATTTCACAACATATGCAAAATGTCCTTGGAGCGGACTCACTTGCCAATATACCATGATGATTGATTAAATAATATATATTTTTTCTTTACAGTCACTCACCGGGATGGATGGATCATCAGCGTCGATTTACGGAAGTACTATGGCCAATTCGTGAGTGGCAAACAGGTAAACCAGTCTACAACAACTACTACAGCAGGACTACATGTCTGTCTATTGTGGTATGTATTGGTCGAGGGCGAGGCAGTGTACTATTGTTGTTATGCCAGGCAGAGTCCACTCCAGACAGCAGTCCATGTAAAATTGGGGCTATGTGGCTTGCTGCAAACAATTAGATATGCTTTGTCTGTCTGACAAAGAGCCTAGGTATGCTACATCAGGTTGCTTCACTCAGTGGTGCCTGCCTTGAACCTCTGCATGGCACTGCCTCAAGCTTGGGCCAAACATCCATTATGTTTGCAAAATTTGCTGTTTTTCGGTATTTCGCAAATCTCGCGAAAGTTCAGAAAAATCGCAAATTCTTGAGCGGAACGGATTTTCGGCCCATGCTTGCAGCAGGGCCATGCAGACGGTCAAGGCAGGCACCACTCAGTGAAGCATCCTCCTGATGTAGCATACCTAGGCTCTTTGACACAGACAGACAAAGCATATCTACGGTTTAGGGTTCAGTGCAATTTACTAGGGTTTTTGGGTTTAAGTTGGTATGGTTCACGCTGATTCTAGGGATCGGGCCCGATGCAGGCTCGTTCATAATGATGTTGGAAATGTTTTAGGGGGTTTTGGGGTTCTCTGGTCCAGAATTGGCAGAATTGTGGCCTTTTTGGGTGTTTTGCGGGCGCATGTGTTTGGGTGAAAACTAAGTAAAAACTAGTCATAGACCTTCTTCTTCTTCTTCTTCTTCTTCTTCTTCTTCTTCTTCAAAGAGTGCAGTGGTTCGATTTTGTTCTGCCTTGCTGAGATTCTTGTGAATCGCTGGAACAAGTGACTGTCCAGGTGAGTTTCAAGAGGATCAAAGTAGTGGAAGTGCTGAAAACAGCAATGTTTTGGGAACAGCTCAATTTGCCATGTTTTGAATATACCAGTATTGCATGTTTTTGGGGGGCTGTTTGGGGGTGTTCTAGATTTGTGGGGGAGGATGTGGGGGTCTGGGAGCACTGCTGGGTTAGCATAATTTTTATTGGAAGTGATTTGAAGAAAATCCATGGTGGGAAGGAGGAGTTAGGGCCTAGCTGCACAGCGTGTTTGGAACGATGTTGACTGGTAGGCTGAAAATTTTCTAAGTATGAGTTTTTGCATTTTTGCTTTTTGCCTGTTTAGGGGTGTTCTGCTTTTTTGCGGGTGGCTGCAGGGGTCTGGGGGCATAGCTCGGAAGTTCTAATATCGGAATCAAGTGTTTTGGACCAAATCCATGGCGAAAACGTTTTTGCGTTTTTGCTCACTTGCCTGTCTTTGGGGTGCTGTTTGGGGGGCTTCTAGGTTTTTGTGGGTGGGTTTTGGGTTCTGGGAGCACTGCTGGCACAGTCTAATGTTGATTGCATTTGTTTTTCAGGAAATCCATGGTGGAAAAGGGGAGTTAGGGCCTAGCTGCAGAGCATATTTGGACTGCATTGAAGGTAGGCCCATTTTTGCTTTTTGTCTGTATGGGGGTGTTCTGCTTTTTGGCCGGTGGCTGCAGGGTTCTGGGGGCATAGCTCGGAAGGTCTAATATCGGAATCAAGTGTTTTGGACCAAATCCATGGTGAAAAAGTTTTTGCGTTTTTGCTCACTTGCCTGTCCTTGGGGTGCTGTTTGAGGGGGCTTCTAGGTTTTTGTGGGTGGGTTTTGGGGTCTGGGGGCACTGCTGGCACAGTCTAATGTTGATTGCATTTGTTTTTCAGGAAATCCATGGTGGAAAAGGGAAGTTAGGGCCTAGCTGCACAGCGCATTTGGAATGAATTCCAGGTAGGGTCAAAATTTTGCGGTTTTGCTTTTTGCCTGTTTGGGGGGGTTAAACTTATTTCCACCTGGGTTGATGGGTCTAATACCGGATAAAAGTGGTTTGGAGAAAATCGGAGGTGAAAAAGCTTTTCCATTTTCAGGCATTTCGCTCACTTTAGCATTTTCGGGGGGCTGTTTGGGGGGGTTCCTGGTGTTTGTGGGTGGGTTTTGGGGTCTTGGAGCAACGCTGGGTATGGATACTTTTGATTGCAAGAGGTTTGAAGAAAATCCATGGTGGCAAAGGGGAGTTAGGGACTAGCTGCAGAGCGCGCACGGAGTGATCTGGGAAATATGTGGAAATTTGTCAAAGTGCCCATTTTTCCATTTTTGCTTTTTGGCTGTTTGGGGGGGTTAAACTTGTTTCCGCCTGTGTTGACGGGTCTGGGGGCATTGCTAGGAAGGTCTAATACCAGATAAAAGTGTTTTGGATAAAATCCATGGAGAAAAAGTTTTTAACTTTTCAGAGTTTTCGCTCACTTTCGTGTTTTCGGGGCCTGGTGTTTGTGGGTTGGTTTTTGGGTCTTGGAGCAATGCTGGGTATGGATACTTTTGATTGCAAGAGGTGTGAAGAAAATCCATGGTGGCAAAGGGGAGTTAGGGCTTAGTTGAAGAAAGCGTTTGACACTATTTTTAACTTAGGGCTCGTTAGGGTTAGCAGTTATGCATGTGTTTGGGGGTGTTCGAGATTTTGGCAACTGGGTTCTGGGGTCTACTCTTGGAGCACTTGTCGAGAAATGTCTAATTTTGGTTGCAAGTGGTTTGAAGAAAATCCATGGTGGGAAGGGGGGATTTGGGCCTACTTTACTTTCAAAGTACGTTTTGTCACCATTTTCCCCTAGGCCTCAGACAGGTAGCAGTATCGCACGTTTTTTGTGGTCTGATTGGGGGTATTCTACATCTTAGCGTCCGTGTTTAACGGTCTGGGAGCACTGCTGGGAAGGTCTAATTGTGTTCTAAAATCGTAGTTTACACTACAACTTGCTTGAGGGGAAAGATCCGCAAAATCCGCCCATACTTATTTATCCTTCAAAAGGAGACTCAGAGTACGGCCTTTCGAAACTATTGTACTGTCGATTCTGAAACTGAAAGTGTGACTTTTTGCACTACACAGCGTACGTACCTTATATTTTTTTCTCAGTGGTGTTTTTTTAATATCACTTCCTGTTTTTGTATCAACATTTACAGGGCGGCTTTCACCCTGTGCAATGGAAAAAAGGATGAAGTCAGGCTTCACATTAGCGACCTGCAATTCAGCATCCGCCAGGCAGGCAGTGGACAGGGTGTCTTCTGGACACCAACATTGATCGACGGAGCGTCAGATGGAACGGAGGAGTACCGCAAATAAGAGGAATGGCTTGATGCATGCAACTTCCCAAATCCAATAGGACAAGTACAACAACATACAGTAACAGTATCCATTCATTTCTACTCATCTTTTAAGTAATGTTATTGCTGTGAACTTCTATGTGTGTGACTCTGCATTTCTTTGCTCTCTGCCTCTAAATTTGCTATGTTTTTGCTATGTTTAACAGTAATTTAATGTTCTAAGTGTTTTTTTCTCTCTGAGGGCAGAGAGGCAAGTGAAATTGCGTAATGACTGCAGCCCTGTACTCTCAACTTGTTTCTTCGTAGTTACTAGTTAGTTGCAGTAAGTAGTAGTGCTACTTTGCAGTAACCTAACCATCCATTTAGTAAACAACTTCTGGCATGCAGTAGTGCACTTCCTTTATGTCCCTTTAAAGATTTATCAATATCTTCAAATCCAAAGATTGTTTCTCTTTATTTGTTGTTTGACTGTCCATGCTGTGTTTTTTTTCCTCTCTACCAAACTTTCCCAAAAAAAACCCATTCCCATCCAATTTTCAAACCCTAACCCTCTTTCCCCGGGCTGTGTGGTATTTCATTGTGGTGTGACTGACAACAACAATAAATTCCACACACTTGCTGGTGAGGATAAGGTCAAAGCAGCCAAAATCTTTACAATCAGAAGTTCATGTGAGCCATCATGGATTGATAAGAACATCCTACTCCTACACGACGTGAACAATCAAATGCTTAATGCTTATGTTACGTTGATGACGTGTCCTTTGCCTTAATTTCTTATAGCAGTCCGACTCCACGCATCTACTACTTATATTTACATTAATTTAACACTGCTTAGGCTACAATTTAGGGCACTGTTCTCTACCGTACTATCTAATGTACTGTTTCTAATGCTACGCTCAGCCCACTCAATGTTTACTTTCCTTTTTTTTATATGGTGATACTGCCAGTGTGTACCACTACTGCTACCAGCAAAACAATGATATTGCATCCGTCGAGGATTCAAGTCAACAACCAACCTTATTCACCAACCGTGATTCACAAATCACAGGTAAGATAAGCATATTGGAGAGGTAGTAGAATAATGGGCTAGGACTAAGTTGGGAGGAGAGCAGAGACTGACAGTACTACTAGTAAAGTACAGTAGTAGGGCTACTGAATTTACTAACTTGGTTACTTGCATTTTGGTACATTTCAGGACAAGATGTTTCATTCATGCTGGTAAGTTTGAAAAACCAAACGTCCAGTGACCACCGCCAACCCCCACACAAAATAATATGAGCGCGTATACTGTGTTTTGGTATGAAAAATATAATTATTAAGAAATATACATTATGGATGTTGTTGTCACAAAAATAAAATAAATTACCCCAACTCACCCCCCCTCACTAGCCAAACCAATGACCAAAAATCTAAAAGTTCCCTTTCCCAAAAACCCAATTCCCACCCCCCAACAGTCTTTAAAAAAGGGGCAAGGGACAGTCACTTCCTTCGGTGGCGTAGTGTGGACAGCTGGTGCTGCACGCCCCGCAGCTCTTTGCGGAGGTCCCGGAGCTGGCGCTGATGTTTTTCGCCCAACCGCTCCAGGTAGTCCACTCGCTTTCGGAGGCGGCGCACACGTGCCATCCAGGCTCTGGGTGGGGCAGCTGTTGTTTTTGCTGTTGTGCGGCGGCGGCGGGAGGCTGTCGGGCCACGGCTCTGTTTGGCTGGAGGCTTGTGGCTGGTGGACCTGGGGGCAGTGTAGGAGGATGTACTGGTTGATGTGTCCTCATGCTCCCGAGCCCACAACCGCCGATACTCAGCACAAATAGCCTCCAGCTTACGGGCCCTGGCCCGGACAGCCATCTCCTTGCGGGTGAGCTTCTTTGGAGTAGCATCTGTAAAGAAAGAAAGAAAAATACTGTAGCCAATAGTCTTTAACATAAAGTCAAATATAATTCAACGGAAAGTTGACACTCAGTAACACCAGCATCAGTAACACCAGCAAGTAGCAAACACAGTACAACTTTTTGGCATGTATCTTTCCGCCGTCTTTGTAAGCCTGTGACATTACTGGGAGTTTCAGGAATTCCACTAGCAGCACTATGGGTGGACTCACTACTACACACATAGTCAGAGAGTACTAAAAAAAGGCCTTTTTTACTTTTTTTCTCTTGTGTTGCAAAATAAATTACTGGTACGTGAACTTGTGGTAGCCGCCATAATGGTAGCTCACTCAGCTTTCACCCAAGAAATACAGACACAGGCCATGATGATGCAGACTTGCAGTACTTTAAGCAGTACATGCAGGTGGGGATAGGAATGTCTTACTTTTCTATAGGGGTGGCACTCCACTGGCCATACTACATCCACTCAGCGTCTGCTCTACTACATCATACACCTCTGCTATCGATGAGGATAAAAAAGATAACATACAAGCTTCCAAAGTAAGTCTATGATTCTTAATGTCTCAAATGTACCAAAATTTCCTTTTGTCAACAACCAACACCCGTTTCATTATATTTTGGAAAACGCCGTCTTCTTATCTAGAATTGCATTCAACAAAACCATTCTTTACAGTCATAAATATTAAGACTCGCTCGTCCTTTGTTTCCCCCTTCTTTAACTTTTCGTTCTTCACATCCCTAAACTACATCTGATATGACTTGGCTTCACAATAAAAATTTGCCAGCTGAGTTGAAGTGAAATAGAGGGGGTCATTGGTTACCCGAGAAGTACCGCAGCTAATACTATTACAAGTCAAGGTTGACTGTCTTCTCCGTGATAGTAGCCCAAAAAGTAGTTCTAAATTAGTAACTGTTCTTAACAGTACAGTCTACTTATACTAGTGTACTGTGTACTACTGTACAGTACATCATACACTCCTTTGCAAGCCTACTCAAAAACATTTCAATGAGTAAGGAGTATAATAAATTACCACCATCCGCCGCCATCTGAGTCTTCCCCCCAGCTCCTCCTGTTGGCGCCGCCGCATCCAGAGTGGACCCCTCCGCACTGCTGGCCCCGGCACTGGTGGTCATCTGTGCTGCATCAGATGTTGTGACGTCTAGGAAAAACGTCATATTTTCAGATGCCATACACAACCCCCTATTTTATCTCGTAATAGAAGAAAATGTTACATAACACATTTTTTATTACTGGGATTGAAAAAAAGGAACGGTTTTGGGGAGGAAGTGTTAACCTTTTATATGCTTATTCCAATAAATGCTACACTTCTTCTTATGACAACTGATGAATGCTTGCTTAACGTGTGCCATTTTTCTCATTATAGAAAGAAGATTTCATTGCCCTTCTGCCAGACGATTCACCAACTACTAGTAAATCATCGCCTGCAGTACTTTAAGTACTTTAAAGAAGGTGGGGGCTCCCGCACAGTTATTCTAATAATTTCATGTGTCTTTTAACTATTATTAAGTTTGAGTCATAGTAATTTAATTCATGGAATGTTGTTTAAACTTTAACGTCGTCTTCATCCATCACCATTGCTCGCTCCAAATACTACGCTATTAAAAATAAAGAAATAATGTTTTCATTTCTTAATTGAAAATAAAACTTTAAAACTAACAAACACTGTGTGGTTTTTGTTCACGAGTGAGTAAGCGGAAGGGTTTGAACTACTGCACTTGGCAGTCATGTTTCAGTGACTCAGATAGGCCGGGACTCGGCGGTAGTCTTCTTCTGTTCTTCTGGGTCGTAAAATAATTGGTCAGACACACTAGATAGTCGGTCAGGGGATTGGGGGTTCAACTTCTGTTCGGACTGAGCTATGTCAAAAGTCGAACTGCACCTATCATCAACAATGTCCTATTTCTCTTGTCCCTACTTCTTTGTGTGCAGAATAGTCCCTGAAACACTAGCAGTATGGGATGTGCTCCTCTCAAATCAAAAAGACAACTGCTACCTTTTACTTGGTGTAAACAATGACATTTTGTTGTTGGAAATTGTCAAAGCACTTACATTAAGAAGACTGGAATAGACAGCAAGGGCAACCCAGAGGACTGCACTCAGTGCCTAGAGCTATTGCTGGATCAGAATTTTGTTTCACACCGTTTGCCGGCTGGGCAAGCTTTGCTACCTACACAGACCGACTCATAATCGTAAATAGTAGAAGCACAGAGAGTGATGGTAGAGGCAGGATTAGAATGTAGAAAGTAGAAGAAGATCAAAGACTATTTTGTAAAACATAGAATTATTAGGAAACAGTTTGTATTGAATAGGAGCTGTAAAAGTTAGGGTAGTATAAGTATTAATATAACAATGGAACTACTTACTGGGGCCAGCAGAAGAGCCTGCAAGGGACTGATCCTGTTCACCTTCTTCCACCGGAGTCTCAGTCGCCGTCGCCGCCTTGCCCCTGGGAGCTTCTGGTGAACATGAAATAAAGAAACACAACATGGATGATTGTTTTTTGGGAAATATTTGATTTCTTTGAACACAGTCTAAAATTATGTCAGGGAAAAAAATTAACAACAATTGCATCTGATCTGGTCTACTAGGAGGATAGTAGTACAGTATTGCAGGATTTGCAGACCGTCTAATAGGAAAGTTATGTAATTCACTAACTACACCAACAACAAAAAGGTTCTAGTATGACTGCCATCACTCAGCAGCACGAGACGTCGCGTGACAGACACAGTCCGTCATCATGATTGCAGACCACTAACAAATGTCCTATACCAAGTAATAAATAATATACTCAACGTATCAATCCACCACTATCTCTTCAAAGTGGCAGCAGCAGGAGTTCAAAGAAGGACTAGACTTGAGTCTACTGTCTCTACCATTACGCAGTAATGCTCTCAAATGAGTAAAAAGTTGCAAACAAGTAAGCATAGTAGCAACGCCAATAACCAGGCGAGCACCTGCAATGACAGAAGCTATTTAAAGATTAATTTACCTGCAATGTAATCGAATCAGCAGCATTCGTACTCTTCAGGAAAGAAATAGATTAGCAATATAACAGAGCAAAAGAAAAAAGAGTATTATTAAATAGCTACTTACCAAGGCCAGGGATCTCCAATCCTAGCAGGTATAGCATGTCATGCTCCCGGTCCAGGATGTCAGTCCACCGGTGCGTCGCTTGCTGGTAGGTGCGCCGGACCCCAGACTCTTTCCACATGCGCCGGCACACCTTCTCCCACAGCTGCCGATGCACCCGGAGGCCGAACCAGAAGCAATCCGCCCACCTGCTGCCACGGTCTTAGGGAGGTGGACTTGGACAAAAACTATCAAGGCAGCCACCTCCACGCAGGGAAGATCTCCCTGGCCTGGACTAGCTCCCCCCTCAAACGCCCGCAAGGGAGCCGGGTACGGGGTGCTGGGCCCTTCCCCTTGCTCTTGGTGGCTCCCTTTGCCATGGTCCTGGGCACAAGAAAAAGGAAAGAAGAATAGGTGTGAAAAAAAAGTAAGAGAGAGAGCAAAAGAAGTAAAGTAGGTAATAAAGTAACAAAAAGTAAAAAAAAACACAAAATATAGATGTAGGAAATTGTAGAGATAGATAATAAGCAAAAAAAAGCAAAAAAAGTTCAGAAAAACATAGGATTACAAAGATGTAAGATGGATAGAAAGGTAGCATGCCCAAAAACCATAGCAATGTATGAAAAACGAGATGCCCGCGGCCAAAGAGGACCGCGTGGGTAAGTTAGCGCGATATTTTCCCCACGAGCACACAAAAACACAGGCGAGCTCATAATAGCGTGCCGCACACAACTCGAGATTGCCAATAGCGCCCGGAACTGGAAATACGCAACGTGCACAAGATGGCCGCGCCCATGTACGACCGCATGGGTAACTTTGCGGTCGGTGCGCTGCAAGCGGCTTGCAAAGACGCAAAAAAAACCAGCAAACACGCAAAACAGTCCGCTAATTTGCACGAATTCGCGGATTGCGAGTTCGATTTAGCACGAATTCACGCCCCGCGAATCTCGCGAAATTGCCCAAAAACGAATTTTGCAAAACTGAAAGCACTTAGTAGGTGCAAAATGTCAAACTAATTTGTAACCCTCCCCTGTAGTGCTTCCTGAGGGGCCCCTCCAAAGTTCAGTTGCCTACTTGAAACTATTCTCTGACCCTGCTCTGACCCTCAAAGCAGGGTCAACGAATAGTTACAAGTATGGTACAATGCTCCTGTAAAAAAAATGAAACTGCAACAGGAAGCACTTACAGCTAAGGCAACAGGTGCCAGACTTGAAGCTCACATTCAGTGACACATTAACCAGCCCCAAATTAATTCATCTCAGTTGAGGCTGGGCAGGTGAGCTTACCCCCATAATCTACAGTGGTGAACCCGAGGGTGCTGTGATGAACCAGAGGGTGGCAGTGATGAACCAGAGGGGGGCAGGGATGAACCAGAGGGTGGCAGTGATGAACCAGAGGGTGGCAGGGATGAACCAGAGGGTGGCAGGGATGAACCAGAGGGTGGCAGTGGTGAACCAGAGGGTGCTGTGATGAACCAGAGTATGGCAGTGATCAACCAGAGGGTGTGAGTCTTGAACCAGAGGGTGGCAGTGATCAACAAGACGGTGGCAGTGATGAACTAAAGGGTGGCACTGGTGAACCAGAGGGTGGCAGTGTGGAACCAGAGGGTGGCAGTGATGAACCAGAGCGTGGCAGGGATGAACCAGAGGATGGCAGTGATCAACCGAGAGAGAGGCAGCCTTGAACCAGAGGGTGGCAGTGATGAACCAGAGGGTGGCAGTGATGAACCAGAGGGTGGCACTGGTGAACCAGAGGGTGGCAGTGATGATCCAGAGGGTGGCAGTGGCTAACCAGAGGGTGGCAATGATGAACCAGAGGGTGGCAGTGATGATCCAGAGGATGGCAGTGGCAAACCAGAGGGTGGCAGTAATGAAGCAGAGGGTGGCAGTGATGATTCAGAGGGTGGCAGTGGCGAACCAGAGGGTGGCAGTGATGAACCAGAGGGTGGCAGTGATGATCCAGAGGGTGGCAGTGGCGAACCAGAGGGTGGCAGTAATGAACCAGAGGGTGGCAGTGATGATCCAGAGGGTGGCAGTGGTGAACCAGAGGGTGGCATTATTGAACCAGAGGGTGGCAGTGATGAACCAGAGGGTGGCACTGGTGAACCAGAGGGTGGCAGTGATGATCCAGAGGGTGGCAGTGGCGAACCAGAGGGTGGCAGCCTTGAACCAGAGGGTGGCAGTGATGAACCAGAGGGTTGCAGTTATGAACCAGATGGTGGAAGTGGTGAACCTGAGGGTGGCAGTGATAATCCAGAGGGTTTAGTGGCAAACCAGAGGGTGCTGTGATGAACCAGAGGGTGGCAGTGATGAACCAGAGGGTGGCAGTGGTGAACCACAAGGTGATGAACCAGAGGATAGCAGTGATGAACCGGAGGGTGGCAGTGGTGAACCAGAGGGTGGCAGTGATGATCCAGAGGGTAGCTGTGGCAAAACAGAGGGTGGCAGTGATCAACCTGAGGGTGGCAGTGATGATCCAGAGGGTGGCAGTGGCGAACCAGAGGGTGCTGTGATGAACCAGAGGGTGGCAGTGATGAACCTGAGGGTGGCAGTGATGATCCAGAGGGTGGCAGTGTGGAACCAGTGGGTGGCAGTGATGAACCAGAGGGTGGCAGGGATGAACCAGAGGATGGTAGTGATCAACCAGAGAGAGGCAGCCTTGAACCAGAGGGTGGCAGTGATGAACCAGAGGGTGGCAGTGATGAACCAGAGGGTGGCACTGGTGAACCAGAGGGTGGCAGTGATGATCCAGAGGGTGGCAGTGGCAAACCAGAGGGTGGCAATGATGAACCGGAGGTTGGCAGTGATGATCCAGAGGGTGGCAGTGGCAAACCAGAGGGTGGCAGTAATGAACCAGAGGGTGGCAGTGATGATTCAGAGGGTGGCAGTGGCAAACCAGAGGGTGGCAGTGATGAACCAGAGGGTGGCAGTGATGATCCAGAGGGTGGCAGTGGCGAACCAGAGGGTGGCAGTAATGAACCAGAGGGTGGCAGTGATGATCTAGAGGGTGGCAGTGGTGAACCATAGGGTGGCTGTATTGAACCAGAGGGTGGCAGTGATGAACTAGAGGGTGGCAGTGATGAACCAGAG
The DNA here is from genome assembly GCF_964263255.1 of Lissotriton vulgaris. Lineage (NCBI taxonomy): Eukaryota > Metazoa > Chordata > Amphibia > Caudata > Salamandridae > Lissotriton > Lissotriton vulgaris. Next base: position 45,776 of record NW_028242960.1, read on the forward strand.
GGTGGCACTGGTGAACCAGAGGGGGGCAGTGATGATCCAGAGGGTGGCAGTGGCGAACCAGAGGTTGGCAGCCTTGAACCAGAGGGTGGCAGTGATGAACCAGAGGGTGGCAGTTATGAACCAGATGGTGGAAGTGGTGAACCTGAGGGTGGCAGTGATAATCCAGAGGATTTAGTTGCAAACCAGAGGGTGCTGTGATGAACCAGAGGGTGGCAGTGATGAACCAGAGGGTGGCAATGATGAACCGGAGGGTGGCAGTGATGATCCAGAGGGTGGCAGTGGCAAACCAGAGGGTGGCAGTAATGAACCAGAGGGTGGCAGTGATGATTCAGAGGGTCGCAGTGGCGAACCAGAGGGTGGCAGTGATGAACCAGAGGGTGGCAGTGATGATCCAGAGGGTGGCAGTGGCGAACCAGAGGGCGGCAGTAATGAACCAGAGGGTGGCAGTGATGATCCAGAGGGTGGCAGTGGTGAACCATAGGGTGGCTGTATTGAACCAGAGGGTGGCACTGGTGAACCAGAGGGTGGCAGTGATGATCCAGAGGGTGGCAGTGGCGAACCAGAGGGTGGAAGTTATGAACCAGATGGTGGAAGTGGTGAACCTGAGGGTGGCAGAGATAATCCAGAGGATTTAGTGGCAAACCAGAGGGTGCTGTGATGAACCAGAGGGTGGCAGTGATGAACCAGAGGGTGGCAGTGGTGAACCACAAGGTGATGAACCAGAGGATAGCAGTGATGAACCAGAGGGTGGCAGTGGTGAACCAGAGGGTGGCAGTGATGATCCAGAGGGTGGCAGTGGCAAACCAGAGGGTGGCAGTGATCAACCTGGGGGTGGCAGTGATGATCCAGAGGGTGGCAGTGGCGAACCAGAGGGTGCTGTGATGAACCAGAGGGTGGCAGTGATGAACCAGAGGGTGGCAGTGGTGAACCACAAGGTCATAAACCAGAGGATAGCAGTGATGAACCAGAGGGTGGCAGTCTTGAACCAGAGGGTGGCAGTGATCAACAAGAGGGTGGTAGTGGTGAACCACAAGGTGATGAACCAGAGCATAGCAGTGATGAACAAGAGGGTGGCAGTCTTGAACCAGAGGATAGCAGTGATCAACCAGAGTGTGGCAGCCTTGAACCAGAGGGTGGCAGTGATGACCCAGAGGGTGGCAGTGATGAACCAGAGGGTGGCAGTGGTGAACCAGAGGGTGGCAGTGATGATCCAGAGGGTGGCAGTGGCAAACCAGAGGGTGGCAGTGATGAACCAGAGGGTGGCAGTGGTGAACCAGAGGGTGGCAGTGATGATCCAGAGGGTGGCAATGGCAAACCAGAGGGTGGCAGTGGCAAACCAGAGGGTGGCAGTGATGAACCAGAGGGTGGCAGTGGCAAACCAGAGGGTGTCAGTGATGAACCAGAGGGTGGCAGTGATGATCCAGAGGGTTGTAGTGGTGAACCAGAGGGTGGCAGTAATAAAGCAGAGGGTGGCAGTGATGATCCAGAGGGTGGCAGTGGCAAACCAGAGGGTGGCAGTCATGAACCAGAGGGTGGCAGTGGTGAACCACAAGGTGATGAACCAGAGGATAGCAGTGATGAACCGGAGGGTGGCAGTGGTGAACCAGAGGGTGGCAGTGATGATCCAGAGGGTGCTGTGATGAACCAGAGGGTGGCAGTGGTGAACCAGAGGGTAGTAGTGGTGAACCAGAGGGTGACAGTGGTGAACCAGAGAGTGACAGTGGTGAACAAGAGAGTGGCAGTGGTGAACCAGAGGGTGCTGAGATGAACCAGAGGGTGACAAAGGTGAACCAGAGGGTGATAGTGATGAACCAGAGGGTGGCATTGGTGAACCAGAGGGTGACAGTGATGAACCGGAGGGTGGCCGGGATGAACCACAGGGTCGCAAACAGGCTGGACACGTAGAAACAACATGGTCACGACCGTTGCGACCCACAAGTAAGTTCGCGTTTTCGAACTTGTAAAAAACCCTCGGGAACTGGCAAAAACCCTGGCGAACTTACAAAAAAATCCAAATTCTCAAATCCGCACGAATTCACGGATTTTGCGAATTGCGAGTTCGCTTTCGCATGAATTCGCGGACCGTGAATTCGCAAATTTCGCCCATACTTATTCGATATAACAGCTTGCCTTTTCTAACATTGTCAACCAACAAACTTCCCAAAGTGATAGTTTTGACTGAAGTTACTCCTAACCTTACTATAGTGAGATATTGCTGTTGTACTTTGTTCAAAAATAATAATATGTACTTAAAAGGAATTTTGTAGCCGTACAGACCCCCGGTGCCTGGGCCAGTAGTGTCAGTGCTAGTGAAACAAAGGCAGCCCAGAAAGTGGTTGGAGGGGAGAAATCCCAGCGGTGTCAGAGATGGGTGGTGGTGAGTCACGTTGATTGCTTATTGACAAAATAGGTAGACTGTATTTGCGAGGTAGATCTTCCACCCATTATCATTCCTCACCTCCCTGCCCATCACTTTTCACTACCGGTGACCTAACTGCAGCATGGTTCAATTTGGCACTGCAGTGTTGGCTTTGCAAGGTGCATCTGCTTCAGATTATGTGCTACTGTGAAGTTTTTAATGAATTACAAACTGAAAACAAGCTGTGTTTTCCAGTGCCCACTCAGGCACCTCCTACTAAGTTTTTCACCTAATTATTCTTTCCAAAGTTCTGCACCAGCCTACCAAAAAAATTGAAAAGTCAATTCTTGACATGTTGCACATTTTTCTGGCCAAGTGATTTATATATATATATATATATATATATATATATATATATATATATATATATATATATATATATATATATATATATATATATATATATTACCTACTGGCGGTCGCCAGTAGGTATATATAGTTAGGATTTTTTCTCTATGGGATTTTTGAAAATTCTATGTCTAATAACTTTGGCGTTTGTGGACGGAATTGGCTGACATTTTCAGGAAAATGGAACATTTTGTTTCTGAGCAGCTCCTGACAATTTGGGGGGGTTTCATCAAGGGGGGGCCGAGAAAAAAGGGGGGTCCCAAAACGCGTTTTTCCCATGTTAATTTCCATAGGGCGGTTGGCCTCACTTTTAGCTCGAACGGCTGAATGGATTTGCACGAAACTTGGCAAAATTGTAGGGACTGTTAGCCCGATGTGCCTTTGCTAGGTCTCAATATATGTGCTCCAGTGGATTTTGAGTAATTTAGGTTCAAAAAAAGATATATATCTGGGCGGAGCCTAACCACACATCTGATCTGATTGGCTGTCAGCACTTCATCCAAGAAGTGTTGGCAGCCATCTTGGGACCAATATACATGATAGCACCTCATTAAAAAGCATTGTAGTTAATAGAGGGTTTTAGGACTTTAGTTTCATTATAAATCATTTGTTGATAGTACCATACTCGCTTTAGGAATTGTGGTGGGTTCTAAGGTGATTTTACCATGTGAAAAAACCTTCTGCTATGATATCATGAATATTGTTTGAAAGAAAACTAATATCTCATGATTTTCCCACAGTGGTTTGGAAGGGGATCTATAAGCTAAACTGAAAGCATATTTTCTGTAAATTCACATTATCTTTCTCAGTCATGTGAAAATGAAGTCTGACATTCTCAGTAAAACATGTACATCCAACAAGGACAGAGACTGTCAGTTGATTCCTTTGTGCTCTACTGCAGCCTCCTAAAGTGTTCTAAAGAACAACTAGAGCGCTAACAGTCCTACGTATTACAAAGGTATAGCACACCTGGAGCCATCGTGATGGGAATAAAGTGGTAACTCTTAAAACATTTAATTTAAAAAGGAACAAAATGAGGGGGTATATTATGCAATAGAAGGTATTATTAGTGCTGCAGAAAGAAAAATTAGGGCACATTTTGAGTGACTTTTCAAATCCTCTTCTATTTCATAAAAAAATTCTGACATGCAGTCTCCCAAAATGGCCACCAGAGACAAAAGAGCCCAAATGTAGCCCAAATATCACCCAGATGTAGCCCAAGTATAGCCCAATGACAGAATATCCCAGAGTGTTCTAAAGAACAACTAGAGCGCTAACAGTCCTACTTATTACAAAGGTATGGCACACCTGAAGCCATCTTGATTGGAATAAAGTGGTAACTCTTAAAACATTTAATTTAAAAAGGAACAAAATGAGGGGGTATATTTTGCCATATGAATTATGATTAGTGCTGCAGAAAGAAAAATTAGGGCACATTTTGAGTGACTTCTCAAACCCTCTTCAATTTCATTAAAAAATTCTGACATACAGTCTCCCAAGATGGCCACCAGAGACAAAAGAGCCTAAATGTAGCCCAAATATCACCCAGATGTACACCAAGTATAGCCCAATGACAGAATGTCCCAGAGTGTTCTAAAGAACAACTAGAGCGCTAACAGTCTTACTTATGACAAAAGTATGGCACACCAGAAGCCATCTTGATTGGAATGAAGTGGTAAGTCTGAAAACACTCAATTTAAAAAGGAACAACATGAGGGGGTTAATGTTGCCATAGAAAGTATGATTAGTGCTTCAGAAAGAAAAATTAGGGATCATTTTGAGTGACTTCTCAAATCCTCTTCTATTTCATTAAAAAAATTCTGACATGCAGACTGAAACATGCACTTTGAATACCAGCAGCAGACGTCCCTGGTGAGCAGTAGCTTTACTACAGTGATCTAATGTGCAACTAGAGTGCTAACATTCAGAATTTATGGCAAATGTGTGACACATCTGAATGCCTTCTTGATGGAACCAAAGTAAACAAGCATTGAAAATGCAATAGATCTCGCCCTCGTTTAAGTTAAAGCCATTCTGTTTGTAATGAGGTGGCTATTTAGCTTTGCTTTTATTAGTGTTTTTTCAACTTTCATGTAAATAACATGCATCTGTATGCATATAAGTATATGTATGCATGCATTTATGTTTGTATTTATATATATATACAGATGATATATGTTTATATATGTATGTATATATATATTCACTGAAAAAAACATAGGTTATAGACCATATATAGTTAGGAATTAACATTTACAAAACCTTGAAAATTCACTGAAAAAACCATAGGTTATAGACCATATATAGTTAGGAATTCGCATTTACAAAACCTTATTTTACTCACACAAAACCATTGAAATTCCATATATAGTTAGTTGCACTAACTATATATCGCGCACCCGCAATCCACTGCTGATGATGTCACATATTACATCATTCATGACATGGTCAGTGACATCACTGATGACATCACTGATGACATCTCAAATGACATCACTGATGACATCACTGATGACAACATCCAGTGACTGTATGTTTCTGTAAAGTTGAAATATGTCTTACATATTGAAGAATGAGTGGATGTATAAGTGTCTGGATGAAGGATTTAGTAGGTGCATGACTGACTGTATGAGTGAGTGATTAAATGTGTCTCACTGAGTGCATGGGTTAGTGACTAAACTGTCTTAATTTGTGCATCATTATGTCTGTTGTTCTGTAAACTGTTGCATGTGTTGATAAGTAGCTATATGAGTAACTATATGGGTTATTGATTGGTTGCCCAAGTATTTGTATGGGAGACTGAGTTTGTGTGTGGGTGGCTGGGAGGTGTATGACTCTGTGCATAGATGTGTGAGCAGTTGATTCACTAGATGTATGGTTTCAAAAGTGCATGTGGAAACAGCTGTATGGGCGGTTGACTGTGTGCATGAGTTTATTGGTGAGTGAATGGATATCTCAGTGCTACATGTCAAAGTAAGTACATATGTAAAACACAGTACATGTGAGAGTTGACATATATAAATAACTGTGCATAAGAGCCAGTGAATGTGTGAGTGGCTGTATGGATCATTGTGAACTTGTATCAGGGATTGTATAAGAGAGTAAATATGTGTTAGTATATGTTTGAATAAGTAAAGTTTGTATAACTGTATAGTTGAGGAAATGGAGGTGTGATTGATTCTTTGCATGACTGACTAGGTGTGTGAGTAACTCCATGGATGAGTGACAGTCTGTGAGTGTCTGTTTACACTGATTGTATCTAAGGTTATATTAGAGTCTGAAGAGGTTCATCGTAGTATCACATGAATGATATCATCAGTGATGTGATCAGTAATGTCAAATGAGATGTCATCAGTGATGTCATCAGTGATGTCATTTGAGATGTCATCAGTGATGTCATTTGAGATGTCATCAGTGATGTCATCAGTGATGTCACTGACCATGTCATGAATGATGTAATATGTGACATCATCGGCAGTGGATTGCGGGTGCGCGATATATAGTTAGTGCAACTAACTATATATGGAATTTCAATGGTTTTGTGTGAGTAAAATAAGGTTTTGTAAATGCGAATTCCTAACTATATATGGTCTATAACCTATGGTTTTTTCAGTGAATATATATATATATATATATATATATATATATATATATACATATAGATATATATATAGATATAGATATATATATATATATATTCACTGAAAAAACCATAGGTTTCACACCAGTTATAGTTAGGAATTAGCATTTAAAAAACCTATTAAATTCACTGAAAAAACCATAGGTTTCACACCAGTTATAGTTAGCTGGAAATTTTACTGATATAAAACCATTGAAATTCCCACGTTATAGTTAGTCGGACTCACTATAACTTGCGCGTGCAATGCACTGCTGATGACATCACATATTACATCACTCATGACATGGTCAGTGACATCACTTATGACACCATCCAGTGAATGTGTGTCTTTCTGAAAAATAAATATTAGTGAGTTATGTTTAAATATTTAAATTCATTTATTAGTGTTTCACTTTGTGTATAAGTGGCTACATGTGTTGGTAAGTAGCTACATGCGTATGTATATGGGTTATTAGATGTTTCTCTTAGTATCAGTATGAGTGTCTATATGGTTTGGTGGGGGTATTACTTAGCACATAGATGCATGAGTGACTGACTCGCTGTTTGTATGTGTTTTGAAGACAGCATATGTGCAGGACTGTATGGATGGATGAGTGTGTATATGTGTTTGTTAGTGAGTGAATGACTGTCTCACTAGTGTCTTTATCAGTAACTACATATGTTTTAATCTAGTATATGTGAATATTGATGTATATAAGTGAGTATATGTGAGAGTAAGAGATTGTAAGAGTTCCTGTTTAAATAAGTATGTGTTTCTATAAGTGATTGTTTAAGTGAATAAATATGTGTAATTTTCAATACAAGTAAGGTGGAAGTGTGTGTATAACTCTATATTCAAATAAATGGATGTTCAATAGTTTATTTGCACGTGTGAGTATGTGTGTGAGTAACTTTTGGATGACTGTCGGTGTGTAACAGGATGTATAGGTGTATCACTTCATATGATAAGTGAGTATATGTATGAGTGACTATATAGAACTGTTGGTGAATGACTGGATGTGCATATAGATGGTGGAAGTACAGAATTGCTTGTTGTAACTGATATAGGTATATCCACTTTTTGGAAAATATTAGTTTCTATTTTTGAATATGTGTTTCAAGGGTTACATTATAGTGAAAGAAGGTCTGTCACTGTGTCACAAGGATGGTGTCATCAGTGATGTCATGACTGATGTCACTGACCATGTCATGAGTGATGTAATATGTGATGTCATCAGCAGTGCATTGCACGCGCAAGTTATAGTGAGTCCGACTAACTATAACGTGGGAATTTCAATGGTTTTATATCAGTAAAATTTCCAGCTAACTATAACTGGTGTGAAACCTATGGTTTTTTCAGTGAATTTAATAGGTTTTTTAAATGCTAATTCCTAACTATAACTGGTGTGAAACCTATGGTTTTTTCAGTGAATTTCATAGGTTTTTTAAATGCTAATTCCTAACTATAACTGGTGTGAAACCTATGGTTTTTTCAGTGAATTTCATAGGTTTTTTAAATGCTAATTCCTTACTTTTTATTCATACTCATACCTATGTGTTTTTTAGTGAATTGCTAAAGTATGTTTTTGTAAAAATGAACACTAAATGTATATTGAGATAATATTTTTAATTTACAATATTTTTTTTATATTTCGCTTTCGGTGCGCGCACGGGTGCGCGTACCGTCAGCGCACTCACAAAAAAAAGAAAAAAAAAATGAAGGAGGGACTAAGTAATAGATAGTAAGACAGATAAAAAGTGTAAAAGGAAGTAACTGAGAAAAGAAAAATGAATAAGGGAGCAAAAGAAAGAAGAAATAGGAAGAAGACTAAAGCAGAGGTTAAGGGAGATTGTAAATGGATGTTGAAAGTAAAAAGAAGGACAGTTAAGTATGGGAATGACAGGTAGTGACGGAATCAGAGGAAAAGAATAGTAGTGATTGAGGGAAAGTAAATATCAGTGTATATAAGTAAAGAGGGGTGAAAGAGGGTACATGTAAGTGAATAAGGGTAAGACATGGGGAGTAATAGAGACAAATAAGAGAGAGAGTAAAAGTAGGACTGTCACAAAGGGACTAAGTGAACCAGTAAAAAAGGTAAGTGAAGGAGTGTGCATAGGCAGAAGTACTGAAAGAAATTGAATGTGGTCGGAAGTGAACATGGAACAAAAGAATAAGTGAGGGAAGCAAAGTAAGGAAATAGAGGTGCGGTAGGGTGACAGAAAAATAGTGAAAATAAAACAAAAGGTGATAACAAAAAAGATTTTGTAAACACACTTACCATATAATCAATGCAAACTTGTATCTATGAAAGATAAAAGAAAAAACACGTTATAATTTCTTAAAAATATATAATAAAATAGAAGCAACAGTTCATGAGGTTTAAAAATCTACAAAAGTTTACTAAGAAATGATGCAATAGTGAAGGATACAAAAACAGAAAGAAAGTAATGTAGAAAGAGAAAAAAAAAGGAAAAAGAAATAGAAAGAGAACAAATTCCTAAAGGTAAATAAGATACTAAAAGAATGTAAGATATCAAATCAAAATCAGTAAAGATAAGAAAATAAAAGAAAAATGAGTGAAAAGGAGAGAAGTCTGATTGAGAAACTATAAATAAAAAAGAGGAATAGAAGATGATTGAGAGTGAGTGAAGTAAAGTAACAGAGTGAAGGGATGAAAGGAATGAAGTTAGTATAGAACGATGGATAAAACAGGAGTGAGAGAGTAAGTACACAGAAAGACAAAAGGAAGAACTAAGTGAACTACAGTACAATGGATGCAAAAGAAAAAAAAAGGAGAAAAAGAAAGAGAGGGTTAGGAAACTAAAGCAGTGGTACTGTGAGAATATGAAAAAGATAAAAAGTGGTGGAAGGAACAGAGGAAATGCAGACAGTTCCTATTAGATTAAGAAGTTGTGAATGAAGTGCATTAAAGAAACAGCGATGAAAAAAGAGTGTAAATTAGTAAAGAGAGGTAAATAAGGTTGAAAAAGAAAATGAGTATAAGACAATGTGAACACAATATAAATTACACAATGCAAACTACACAATAACTTCTACAATATGTTACATTATTTATTTTTGCTGTTCTCAGAATATATTGAATTTCACTTAAATTAGTGAGATCAAAGTCTTCATCAGATAACAGCGGGGAAAAAAAAACACAATCTAAAAGATTGTGTTTAAAAAAACCCATTCAAACATACATCTCATATAAGTACACTAATCTTTGATTCACTTACTTTTCCGTGAGACCAAATTGCAGATAGTGAAGGTCCTTTTGGTGGAAAAAAGTCTGCTGTGCTCTATAACTTCCATTTCATCGACTTCCTATGAAAAAAGATCTAACAACATCATATGTTACACTTTCCTCACGGCCAATTTGTGTCAGATATATCAGTATTTTTTACTTTGAGATCCACTTAAAGTATCTACATGAGATTGCAGATAGTGAAGGTCCTTTTGGTGAAAAAAGTCTGCTGTGCTCTATAACTTCGATTTCATCAACTTCCTATGAAAAAAGATCTAACAACATCATATCTTACATTTTCCTCACGGCCAATTTCTGTCAGATATATCAGTATTTTTTACTTTGAGATCCACTTAAAGTATCTACATGAGATAAATAATTTCAAATATTAGATTAACTAACTAACTAACTTTTATTAACTATTCCCGTCTTCAAAGGCCAATTCCCTTTACTAAAACTTTGGTTTTAAAAACACTAGATAAGAATTTGTAGAGTCATAAGGCAAACGTTGTTTATAAGTTAAATGAGAATCATTGCAGTAACTCCATCCATTTTCAGATTTTAAGTAGCATGTATAATGTCCTGAGGTGGTCGAAGGTCCATCATGATAAATAATAGCTTCAGTTGTAAAGGTCCTTCCAGAAATTGATAACTGAGAAGCCACAAAATTTTTGATAGAAGTTGTCAATTTAGTTCCATCAGGTCTACATCGTTGGAAAACTAAAATGATATACTGCCCATACCTTTGTATAAATAATGTGGACAGCATTGTACAGTTACATTGGGTACACACCATATTATGATCTGCTGCTTTAACTAGATTTTTAAAAGACACTGATTTACAGTCTGGTAAAGTCAAATATATAAATCTTTCAGTGTCTATTGTAGTAGTACTTGATAAACTACAATTGTGGCAGTCATGCTGCCATTGATAAGAAAGACTGAAAAGATTATCTACATCTACACCTTCATCTTCCAAAACACCAAACATATACATTAAAAATTCCTGACAATCCTGCTGAATGTTCTGTGAAAATTTATCTTGACCAGAACACAAATCTAAAATATTTCGAATTTCTGTTACATTTTCTATTTGTGCTGTAACACTGCTACATTTCTGAAACACAGAATTCAATAAACCACACAATCTTTGATCCCGATTTTCAACAATCTGTTCTTGTAAACTTTTAAGAAAAAAAACAACATTAACCACTACATTAGCATAGCAGTTGACACCAGAACTGTTTTCAAACTGAAATCCAACAACATTTTCTCCACAATTCTTTTTCTTCCTGTTTTCAATTACAGTTTTCTCTACTTTTTGTCTTTTTGCAACTACCTCACTACAATTATCCTCATTTCTTCTTTTTCGGCCTACCACACGTTTTTCAAACAGAGGATATTGAGGCAAATGTGGAGCATACTCTCTTCTTAACCTATTGTATTCTTTAACACAATCTAGATCTGCAGAAATCTTTGTCTCATCACACGCAATCAAATACAATCCTGATAAAGTTCTGACTCGAGATAATGCCACATATGCCATACCCTCTTTAAACACAGATCTTCCAATGTTCACCAATGCACTATCTACACTTAAACCTTGAGATTTATGAATTGTCACTGCATACGCCAAACAAACAGGAAACTGTTTTCGGCGAACATATAAGTCTTTTACAAGTAAAAATCTAGCAGAACAACGACTTATTTGTTGTACTTGTTCAATGCCATCAAATTTTATTTTTAAAAATTCAATTTCATCTCTATTTCTGTAATTCACAAAATCAACAACATAACCCATTGCTCCATTTACCAGACCGCTTTCAACATTTAAATTCCTTCTCAAAATGATACGACAATTTAAACACACATTCAGAGTCTTTTCAAAACCAGCTGTTTTTGAAATACTTTTCTCCAATGAATGCAATTTAATTTTCAAATTTTCTGACAAAACAATTGTTGCACCCATATGCTCTATTTTATCTATTGCTTCTAGTTTCACAATCTCTTCATTTTCTAAGTCTAACATTTTTTGGTTGAAGATGGAACATTCTTGCAGAGTTGGCATCAAACATATCCCAGATTTCTTCTCAGTCATTTTTTTAAAAATATTCTCTGGAAGAATGTTTTCATTTGGATACAAATTTGAAATTAATCGACTATGCAAAGCTTTTTTCCCTTTCTCAGTCATTTTTCCAATTCTTACATCTTGTAGAATATTTTTATAATCTTCATCCTTGGCCTGTCGCATATTTTGAAGCAGTTCAGCATATTTAAAATTTAGCCATATATTAACATTTCCAATGCTTCCAAGGGACTTCCTGGTATCTTCATGCGTGAGCATTTTAAACACTGGTTGTCCTTTTACTGGAGTCAACTGCAATAGATCTCCAAAAACAATAATGTGTTTTCCTCCAAATAACACATCATAGTCTGTTTTAAGAATTTCTTGCATTCTCAAATGCACAAAAGCAAGCATTAGATTTGAGACCATGCTTACTTCATCTATGATAAGAAGTTTCATTTTCTTCAAGACTCTTGAAACTTCAGAACACGCATCTCCAGATAGCTTGTTGTAATGCAATTTATTATCATGTTCAACTGGCAGCATCAATAAACGATGTAGAGTAATCCCTTTAATGTTATGTGCTGCCAGACCAGTTGGAGCAGTTACAACACAAGACAGTGGTGAATCAGTCCTTTTCTGCAGATAACTTGCAACGGCTTTAATTAGAAAACTTTTTCCTGTCCCCGCTTCTCCACTTACATACAGTCGGACAGGGTCAAATAATATACATGAGCACTCTTTTTTGTCATGTCTGAATCCATGTTCAATCTGCTCTGTGACTTCATCATATATCTTTTTCTGCTCAATGTTTAGTTGCCTTACCAAATCTTCTAAGTTAACTCCATCCTCTTGAGCTTGTTCCATAGCTCTTTCCACCTCATCCATGGCAGTGGCAGCTTCATTTTGGATAATTGGTCCTCCTAGTGGATCCTGGCTCAATGAAGTAGAACTCTGACTATCTTGAGAACTGTTTCTAGCTATCTCTTCAGCAATTGTGGTTTCTTGCTCCATTTCTTCATTCAACATTTGCAGATAATTTAGAAAAATAGGACATTCTATGGTATCCTTAGTTGCATTAAAAGAGTCTTCATAACAGAGAAAATCTCCAAGTAGTTCCTCTTCTGTACGCCATGGCTTAAAGAGTTGCAAAAGAGCTAAGTAGTAAAATTCTCTTTTGTCTGGAACTTCACAACTCAATTTTCGATGATTAATCAAATGGCCTTTTTTCTGCTTCACTAGACATCCTTCGTAGCCAATGAGTGCATATTTTCCATTATTGATATCTTCTGTGATGTTCCTCTTATAACTGTAGTTTTGAAGAACTTCATACAAACATGTGTTCTCAAGGTGAGTACTTCTATTTGGATAGTATGTATCCAACATATTTGTCTTCAAAATATCTGTACTGTTTGGTTCTTTTTCCGCCAAATATTCAATTTCTTGTACAGATTTCAAAACTCGGTTTCGTGTAGCAGCAAGACCAAGACTCACCCAAATGATTGTTCTTGATTTGGCATAGAGACTTGCTGATGATAACCGATCAGAACATTCATATGCTCCAATGTCTCGATGCGACAACATCTTCAGACTGAAACTGTATAATTTCTTGCTTAGACTCTTTTCATGTGAAATGTCCTCCCACATTTCCTTCAGTTCTGTCTTTTCTTTTTTGGTGATGTAAGATGTCACATATCGAGCCACAGCAATAGAGTTGTCAGCAACGAACTGAATATCCATGTTAGCATTCCACATGGACAAAATCACTGGGTTGTAATCGTTGATGTACTTAGATTCTTCATTTCTTTTCAAATTATATGTGTTTTTGGGAGATTTTCTCGTCACAGTATGTCGTAGAGATGACATCAAATTATTTACTCTTCCCTTAGAAATCACTGGTCGAGGAAATGCAAAACGACATTTCGTGTAGTACTTTTCCTTGTTTTTAAATTTTCGACGACAGTACTTTCCACAACGATGAGATTGAAAACGTAAAACTTGTTGCCTTAAATTGTTTTCTTCAGTAGATTTTGGAACAGCACATGTTGAATACTCTTCAATGAAACTCATCACTGTTTCATCTGAATCTGTTCCAAATTTGGGTGCATCTTTAATCCACAACAACATATGTATATGAGGAGCACCTCTCGCTTGATATTCCTTCCTCCAAAAGAAATCCAAAACCTCTCCAAGGGGAGGATTTTTTTTGTTGGTAATAAAAGACATCATAGCTTCAAATCTATGATTAAAATATCTGCAAACATTCACTGGATCTAAAGAACACAGTTCTCCTGGTGTTTTCAATTCTATATTTGGTATGTTTTCATTTGCCTCTCGTAGAAATTGAAGTAAATCGTCCCATGCATACTCAGCACAGCTAAGAGTGAGGAACCATGTAGGAGTTCCTAAGTTTCTTAGCATACATTTCAATTCTCCATGACGACGAAACCAATACTCATTGGTTCCACGTTGACATGCCATGAGATTGATTAGCTGAGATTCCAAAATACTGTCTTGCAGATTAACTTTCTCCATAAAGTCCCTTGCACATACATTTTGCAAATGAGGTCCACTTTTTAATATATGATTAACTGCATAAGAAAGCCCAGACAAATCACTTTCAAACAGTAGATGAAATAAATATGGAATGCATTGACGAAACCTTGGATCTTCTGCATATAATCTTAGAGTCCGGTATTCAGCTGCAGGAATTTGAACTGGTCGATCATCATATCGTCCACCACAACCTGTAGGAAATAATTGTGGAAAACAACGAGCTTCCAAACTTTCTTCCCATACACTAATGGGACTTCCTTTTGCTGCCTTCATTTGAAACAAGTCAATTGCATTTCCCATTACTTCTTTGGAATGCAAAGGATGAACAGTATAATGTTCATATATTTCTTCAGTTCTAGACACATCAACTTTTTCAATTTGACCAACTGAAGAATCACTATCTTCTTCTGTAGCTGTTTCCTCAACTCCAACACTTACATGTTTGTAGTACTCATTGTTTTTAACTAAATACAACGTTGCCTTCTTGACTTTTTTAACATCCACTAAATCTTGCCAAATTTTCTTACTCTTTGTTGGAACCCCATTAACTAGAATAACTAAAGGATCTTCTTCTACTCTTTCTACACCAATTGTATTAATATTTTTCTTTACATCTAGAGGCAAATAAACAACTCTTCCCTTTAATCCTCTCACTAAATCTGATGGAGGCAATTTCCCTGTCTTAGGCTCCATGCGTACAATAGCCTGAAAAGGATGGACACATTGAATCAAAATAGATTCATAAGTATTTAGATCCATCAATTCAGAAGGAATATCTATCAACTGAAGATTATTATAAATTGCTCTTGCAGGCATTCTATTTTCATTTAATTTTTTCAAACAATAAGTGCAAATACGCTGATCCAAACTCAAATCAAAAGAATTCTCCACCAACAAATAACTTACAAAATCCTCCCATTCACTATTATTTTCCAATTCACTTTTTGCATATAAATCAACTAACCTAGTCTGAATTTTATAATGAGTCCGTCGACAACACACACAAGTTACATTAGGCCTCTCACTTGATTTCACCTTAAACTTGATAATTTCCTCATCAAACTTTTCAATACTTGAAATTTGTCCATTATCTTCTGCATTACCATCCATTACTATATCTATTTCTACACTGTCCTCTTTGTTCCCAAAATAACAAAACTCAATTTCTTCACAAATAGTCTTCACATCCACTTCAGATCCATGCAAAAGAGCACTGTTTAACTGTTTAAGCTTAAGTGCGGGACTTGTTGCATAATACAACTTCCTCACTAATTTCCTTACGTTATTATGATGCACTGCTAACATCCTAAAATGATGAAAAACACTCCGACAAACTTTTCTAGAAAGACATGCTAGTGAATGCCCTTGCAAACCTGTGCTTTCTCTCACTCTGCAAGGATCTAACTCTTGCAGGATCTTCATTTTTTGTTTGAGACTTTTTTTACTATATGTACGTAAGAAATTTCGAAGCAAATCAATTGATTCCTGTCGCACACTACAAATACTACTGCATTTCCATGTGTACACTGGACCCTTAGTACGTCTCCCTAAAACTTCATCAGCTAACACCTCTTCTGCATCTCTAGGTACAAGTTTCTCTTTTTCCATCACACAACTATCTTTCACCTCATAGGCACGACCACTGGTGTCAACCGCATGCACCAAATCATTTTCCTGAAAGTAACTCTCCTCATTAAAAAAAGGCTCAGAACTTGAACTATGCATCCATTCACCAGAAAATACTTCACAAAAATTACTCCGATTAATAATTCTTTTCCATCTACTGTTCGATTTGAAAACATCCATTGCCTTATTAAGTATCCTAATTCTATTGATTATTAAAATAAATAATTTTTTCTTAACTTCAAAAGCCTGATCAACAATCTTTTCTACACTTTTCTTTTTCTTGTAAAAAGCAGCTTTTAGTTTACTTTTCTTTTCATTTTTTAGCAAATTTAAAACTACCCTATTGCGAAACATTCGCCTACGAATGTCCCTAAAAACATTTACCCTTCTATTGCTAACCATTCTCTTCTCTCCTGGTCCAATGGAAACATTTTTTGTGGGCTTCTCTTTCCTTTTTAGATTTGTTGACTTTTTCTGTATATTCACATTAGCAATTTCATTTTTTTTCCTACGACATATGTTACGAAGAAAAGACTTAATTGGCTTACCAGAAGCTTTTCTGGTGTTTTTTGAAGTAGTTGTTGAAGAGGATTCCATAAACTCTGTTGTTGATGTTCTCCTTTTCCGTATGGTATTTTTAATATTTCTTTGCCTTGAAGGCATTTTTGCTTGCTTTTCAGAAGTTGATTTGAATCTGTTGTTCTGTTAAAAAAACACATGAAAGACCACTATTAGCAAACAACAAAGTAATGTTAAAAAGCAAACAATATAAACAATAAATTGCAACATATTTAAGTTTATACAATAGCAAATCATGGCTTTATTTTTAAAGGCCTTGCGCCACCAATGCGTCACTTATTACCCATGTTTAAAGTCAAGCATCAGCTGCACATGGCATTCATAAATAAGGGCCAAATACATATACCAATCAATTGCACCCAAAAATCGATTTTTCAATAACATGTAAGGAACACTGCGCAGAACCTATGTACAACCAATCAATATCATCAAACAAAGTCAGGGCCTTATTTATGAAAGCCTTGCGCCACCAGTGCGTCACTTATTACCCATGTTTAAAGTCATGCATCAGCTGCACATGGCAATCATAAATAAGGGCCAAATACATATACCAATCAATTGCACCCAAAAATCGATTTTTGAATAACATGTAAGAAACACTGTGCAGAACCTATGTACAACCAATCAATATCATCAAACAAAGTCAGAGCCTTATTTATGAAAGCCTTGCACCACCAGTGTGTCACTTATTACCCATGTTTAAAGTCATGCATCAGCTGCACATGGCAATCATAAATAAGTGCCAAATACATATACCAATCAATTGCACCCAAAAATCGATTTTTATTTAACATGTAAGGAACACTGCACAGAACCTAAGTACAACCACTCAATATCATCAAACAAAGTCAGGGCCTTATTTATGAAAGCCTTGCGCCACCAGTGCGTCACTTATTACCCATGTTTAAAGTCATGCATCAGCTGCACATGGCATTCATAAATAAGGGCCAAATACATATACCAATCAATTGCACCCAAAAATCGATTTTTATTTAACATGTAAGGAACACTGCACAGAACCTATGTACAACCAATCAATATCATCAAACAAAGTCAGAGCCTTATTTATGAAAGCCTTGCGCCACCAGTGCGTCACTTATTACCCATGTTTAAAGTCATGCATCGGCTGCACATGGCAATCATAAATTAGGGCCAAATACATATACTAATCAATTGCACCCAAAAATCGATTTTTGAATAACATGTAAGGAACACTGCACAGAACCTAAGTACAACCAATCAATATCATCAAACAAAGTCAGGGCCTTATTTATGAAAGCCTTGCGCCACCAGTGCGTCACTTATTACCCATGTTTAAAGTCATGCATCAGCTGCACATGGCATTCATAAATAAGGGCCAAATACATATACCAATCAATTGCACCCAAAAATCGATTTTTATTTAACATGTAAGGAACACTGCACAGAACCTATGTACAACCAATCAATATCATCAAACAAAGTCAGAGCCTTATTTATGAAAGCCTTGCGCCACCAGTGCGTCACTTATTACCCATGTTTAAAGTCATGCATCAGCTGCACATGGCAATCATAAATAAGGGCCAAATACATATACCAATCAATTGCACCCAAAAATCGATTTTTGAATAACATGTAAGGAACACTGCACAGAACCTAAGTACAACCACTCAATATCATCAAACAAAGTCAGGCCTTATTTATGAAAGCCTTGCGCCACCAGTGCGTCACTTATTACCCATGTTTAAAGTCATGCATCAGCTGCACATGGCATTCATAAATAAGGGCCAAATACATATACCAATCAATTGCACCCAAAAATCGATTTTTGTTTAACATGTAAGAAGCACTGTGCAGAACCTATGTACAACCAATCAATATCATCAAACAAAGTCAGAGCCTTATTTATGAAAGCCTTGCACCACCAGTGCGTCACTTATTACCCATGTTTAAAGTCATGCATCAGCTGCACATGGCATTCATAAATAAGGGCCAAATACATATACCAATCAATTGCACCCAAAAATCGATTTTTGAATAACATGTAAGGAACACTGCACAGAACCTAAGTACAACCAATCAATATCATCAAACAAAGTCAGGGCCTTATTTATGAAAGCCTTGCGCCACCAGTGCGTCACTTATTACCCATGTTTAAAGTCATGCATCAGCTGCACATGGCATTCATAAATAAGGGCCAAATACATATACCAATCAATTGCACCCAAAAATCGATTTTTATTTAACATGTAAGGAACACTGCACAGAACCTATGTACAACCAATCAATATCATCAAACAAAGTCAGAGCCTTATTTATGAAAGCCTTGCGCCACCAGTGCGTCACTTATTACCCATGTTTAAAGTCATGCATCAGTTGCACATGGCAATCATAAATTAGGGCAAAATACATATACTAATCAATTGCACCCAAAAATCGATTTTTCAATAACATATAAGAAACACGGCACAGAACCTAAGTACAACCAATCAATATCATCAAACAAAGTCAGGGCCTTATTTATGAAAGCCTTGCGCCACCAGTGCGTCACTTATTACCCATGTTTAAAGTCATGCATCAGCTGCACATGGCATTCATAAATAAGGGCCAAATACATATACCAATCAATTGCACCCAAAAATCGATTTTTGTTTAACATGTAAGAAGCACTGTGCAGAACCTATGTACAACCAATCAATATCATCAAACAAAGTCAGAGCCTTATTTATGAAAGCCTTGCACCACCAGTGCGTAACTTATTACCCATGTTTAAAGTCATGCATCAGCTGCACATGGCATTCATAAATAAGGGCCAAATACATATACCAATCAATTGCACCCAAAAATCGATTTTCAATAACATGTAAGAAACACTGCACAGAACCTAACTACAACCACTCAATATCATCAAACAAAGTCAGGGCCTCATTTATAAAAGCCTGGCGCCACCAGTGCATCACTTATTACCCATGTTTAAAGTCATGCATCAACTGCACATGGCAATCATAAAAAAGGCCAAATAAAAATACCATTCATTTGCACCCAAAATCGATTTTTAAATAACATGTAAAAAACACTGCGCAGGACTTATATACTAACATACAATTTCACTTCTAAAACATAACTATCTGCTTCCAAATATTCTCCATAGAGAAAATAAATCTCTATCTAAATTAAATGAATCATTACTTACCTTTAGAAATGCTTTTGGAGATTGAAAACAGTGTCAGACACACACACCAATTTTTCTTTAGCAGAGGAAAAGGTGTGCTCTCAATACACTGAAACCAAGACTGGCATAGAAAATCTCTATCTTTGTACACATATGCCTTAATTCAACCAATGAAAACTCTTCCCTCACTATTTTCAAACCAACACCCATCCCCCTCTCAAACCTTTCTATCTGTTACCATAGCAACTCCCTCCTAACTGAACTCTAAGGTTCAAAAGTTTATCTTACAATGTTGCAAATTAACTCAGCAAGGATGTTTGACCTGTCAATACAGCAGCCTATACAGGGTATTTTTGCTTTTGGTGACTTTTTTTAAACCATTCAAATTGCTTCTTTCACACAACATAACCATACACCCTAACTTTCAGTTTTCAACTATCTGAATCCACCAATCATTGCTAGTGATTCAAGAGCACAGAAACTCCACAATTATTTTTTTGTGAACTCCTACTGTTCCAACTGCCATTTCATTCCCACACTTCATCTGACTGGACCAGAACCAACACACATCATGTACTCTGTTTGGATTATTGGACATAGCTACATCCACTGGGCTCAAAGGTATGCAGCTAGCAGAAATTTTCATAACCTTGATTTATCAAATGTGGAAATCAAGTGGATTGGCCACAGAGGATTAAAATGTCACCAATTGATACCATTGGTGAAAACCTTTTTGCATCTGCCAGAACCTGACCTTATAATTGTGCACTGTGGTGGAAACGATCTAGGCACATTAACTGGGGTAGGTCTGGAAATGCTATTAAAGGACACCTTTCATCAATTGATGATACTTTTTCCCCACACTGCCTTGGTATATTCCAATATATGCCAAAGACAGAAATGGAACTGGTCCAACCAATTTGGTCCACAATTTGAGAAAGCACGGAAACATGTAAATAAATCTGTTTCTGCTTACATGAGAGACTATGGAATGGGTTCATTATACAATAATAACTTGCGTTACAACATGCAAGACATCTACAGAGGAGATGGAGTGCACTTCTCAGATGAGGGGAATAGAATATTCCTCCTGAATTTAAGAATGTGTATTGGAACCTACTTGTAGGTACCTAAATCAACCACAGAACCCAAAAGCTCTTTTCAGAGCTACCCTAACTCTGATCATTCAAAGCGTTTATTTTTTTCTAACTTTTTTCACTATTTTTCACCAAAGTACGCGTACGAGTACGCTTAAAAGTGCGCGCACCAGGCGCTTCCCCCGCGAAAAATTATTTTTTTTTTTTTTTTTTTTTACGTTTATGAGCCTCCTAAGCCCCCCTCAGAAAACCTAGAGGGTCAAGAACTCTCTACAGTTCCCCCTTCTATCCATTCCGAACATTGTTTACCCTCCATCTTGTGTCTCGATTGTTCCGAAACACAAAATGGATGACTCCCGTTACGCTGCCCGTGCGCGTACTAGAGCGCGCACTAGTAAGCGCAAAATAAAAAAAGGTGGGAAAATAATTTACGGAAAACCCAATGGAGACACTTTCATCAAATATAGAATACGCCCTACTACATAGCAGTCCCTACCATTTGCCCAAATTTGGTGAAATTCCATTGAGACATTTAGGCTACAGGCCTGTCTAAATATCCTGAGGTAAATTACATGACAAAAACACACTTGTAATGTTAGAATTTACAACCAATTAAAAAGTATCTCTCATTTTCTACGATTTTTTCCTGTCGTTTGATTGGTTAAGTACAACAATATATATAAAAGAAGAGAGGGAAACACAGCCATTTTGACTACTGCTTCCTGAAGTACACTTGAAAACAAATTTCACTGTCAACTTCAACTAATTTCTCTAAGGTAACTTCTAATTATGGAAGTATATTGTACACGTTAAGTTTATTTCTTAAAAAATATTCTATCCCTCTTTAATAGTTAGAGATAGACATAGACTTCTCTGTAATAGTTATGGATTGAGTTAGGCTTCTCTGGTATACTAGCTCTACTAATATAGTTAATTTATATGCAATTTTCAGAAAGAAAATGGAAGGAGAAAATCAGGCAAATGATACTTCTATCAAAGTAAAGGTGGAAAAACCAGAAGATGAAAAAAAAGAAGTTGATTTCATGGATGACTCTTTGGATGAACAGTTTATAGAATGTTTGGAAGAAATTGAATCATGTACATATAATTATGAGGAAATTCCGGACAATATTATGTTAGAAATTTTATTAAATTATGAAAAAGAATCAGAGGAATAAATTTATCTTTAATAATTTCAATTGTTTCAGACAATATTCTTTTTTATATGTAATTCATGAAGTATTACCAAAAATGTTTAAAATATAAAGTGAGACTTATAGTATACTGTTCAACTATTTTTCTGTTACATAGTAAGTTTACTCATAGTTACTACCTTTCTCCCACTATAATATCTCATATGAATATTTTACACCTCATTTTCATAAGTGAACAGGACAGACTACTCATGATCCCCTAGAAATTCTCAGGGAGTGCTTAAAAGATCTGTTTCTCCTTTCCAGACAGACTATATTATGAATTCCTTATACCACAAAAAATACAATAACAACATGCAAGATGTCTACAAAGAAGATGGTGAACATTAAATTTAAGTCTCTTCATTAGTACCTACATGTAGGTACTTACATAAAATAAACAAATAAAAAAAAAAACAATTCATAAACATACAATTTTTAAAGTGATTATTTTTCCATAGTACCCTCCCCGATACGCTCCCCCGTGCGCGCACCAGGCGCTTCCCCCGCGAAAATCGAAAAAAAAAAAAAAATTTTTGAGGCCCCGCGGGGCCCTTTAATGACCCCCATATCAAACCTAGGGGGTCAGGGGGGGTCTACCCTGCCCCCTTATGGTCAATTCCACCCTTTGTTTTTGCCACCTCTTATGACTAGATTTTACCGATAGACAAGATGGCGGCCGCTCCGGACTGTTTAGAATGTTTACAGACAACTGAGAGCCAATCAGCTTTCTGCGCGCAAGTCGCGTGTCGCGCCGGGAGCGCTCACGGGTGCGCGCACGGGAGAGCGCCTATAGATATATATATTTTTTTGAACCTAAATTACTCAAAATCCACTGGAGCACATATCTTGAGACATAGCAAAGGCACATCGGGCTACCAGTCCCTACAATTTTGCCAAGTTTGGTGGAAATCCATTCAGCCGTTCGGGCTAAAAGTGAAATCGACCGCCCTATGGAAATTAACATGGGGAAAACGCGTTTTGGGACCCCCCTTTTATCTCGGCCCCCGCTTGACGAATCCCCCCCAAACTTTCTGGGAAGGACCGGACCGCCATGAGACCATTTTCCTGAAAATTTCAGGCAGATTCGACAACCGGCGCCAAAGTTATTCAAAATAGAATGTTGAGATTTAACATTGAAAATTATCCTAACTATAACTACCTACTGGCGACCGCCAGTAGGTAATATATATATATATATATATATATATATATATATATATATATATATATATATATATATACACTGAAAAAACCATAGGTTATAGACCATATATAGTTAGGGATTAGCATTTACAAAACCTTAATTTACTCGCACAAAACCATAGAAATTCGCATATATAGTTAGTTGCAATAACTATATATCGCGCACCCGCAATCCACTGCTGATGATGTCACATATTACATCATTCATGACATGGTTAGTGACATCACTGATGACATCACTGATGACAACTCAAATGACATCACTGACAACATCACTGATGACATCATTCATGTGATAACACGATGAACCTCTTCAGACTCTAATATAACATTAGATACATTCAGTGTAAACAGACACTCACAGATTGTCATTCATCCATGGAGTTACTCATACACCTAGTCAGTCATGCAAAGAATCAATCACACCTCCATTTCCTCAACTATACAGTTATACACACCTTACTTAATCAAACATATTCTAACACATATTTACTCTCTTATACAATCACTGATACAAGTTTTCAATGATCCATGCAGCCACTCACACATTCACTGGCTCTTATACACAGTAATTTATATATGTAAACTCTCACATGTACTGTGTTTTACATATGTACTTACTTTGACATGTAGCACTGAGATATCCAATTCACTCACCAATACACTCATGCACACAGTCAACCACCCATACAGCTGTTTCCACATGCAGTTTTGAACTCATACATCTAGTGAATCAACTGTTCACACATCTATGCACAGAGTCACACACCTCCCAGCCACCCACACACACACACTCACTCTCCCATACAAATACTTGGGCAGCCAATCAATAACCCATATAGTTACTCATATAGCTACTGATCAACACATGCAGCAGTTTACAGAACAACAGATATAATGATGCACAAATTAAGACAGTTTAGTCACTAACCTATGCAGTCAGTGAGACACATTTAATCACTCTCTCATACAGTCAGTCATGCACCTACTAAATCCTTCATCCAGACAGTTATACATCCACTCATTCTTCAATATGTAAGACATATTTTAACTTTACAGAAACATACAGTCACTGGAAGATGTCATCAGTGATGTCATTTGAGTTGTCATCAGTGATGTCATCAGTGATGTCACTGACCATGTCATGAATGATGTAATATGTGATATCATCAGCAGTGGATTGCGGGTGCGTGATATATAGTTAGTGCAACTAACTATATATGCGAATTTCAATGGTTTTGCGTGAGTAAAATAAGGTTTTGTAAATGCTAATCCCTAACTATATATGGTCTATAACCTATGGTTTTTTAAGTGAATTTTCAGGGTTTTGTAATTGCCAATTCCTAACTATATATGGTCTATAACCTATGTTTTTTTCATTGAATTTCAATGGTTTTTTAATAGCAAATATCAAAAGCTGTAAAATATATTCTTTTAATCGAAAAATATATTTTATATGTTTTTAATATAATATTTTTATGTATATTTTTTTTTAAATAATTTTTTTTGTTTCGCTACCGGTCCGCGTACCGGGTAGCTTCCCGTTAGCTCAATTTGGTGCCGCGACCCGGTCCGCGAACCGGTAAACGTTCCGTTAGCGCAACTGCCGCGTTAGAAAACAACATCGTGACGCGTCGCGTAAGCGCGACGTATCGCGTTGCCGCTTAATGCGTCTTATGACACGCCGCGTTAGCGCACCCGGAAGCGTTCCGGAGCGCGAACCGAGGGGCAAACTTTTTTTTTACTAATTTTCACGATTTACGCTTTCCGGAGCGCTACCCGGTTCGCGCACCGGACGCTAACCGCGCGAAAATTTGATTTTTTTTTCCTTTTTAGACATATATAGGCCTCTTCATCCACCCTCACAAAACCTAGGGGGTCAAGATATGTCTCCCTTGCCCCCTTTTACACAAACTAAGCATTGTTTATCATCCATCTTGTGTCCAAATTAGACCTTAACGCAAGATGGCAGACTCCCGTTACGCTACCGGTAAGCTACCCGGTTCGCGTACCGGGTAGCGCTTCCACCGCGAAAAATAATTTTTTAATTTTTTTTATTTGTTTGCCCGTGGGGCCCTTTAATAGCCCCCACATCAATCCTAGGGGGTCAAGAGGGGTCTACCTTGCACCCTTTCATTCATTTCCCCCTTCGTTTATTTCCACCTCTTGTCTCTCGATCCTACCGAGAGACTAAATAGCGGCCGCTCCGAACTGTTTAGAATGTTCACAGTCACCAGGGAGCCAATCCGCTTCTCCACGCGAAGTTCCGTTACGCGTCTGGTACGCGAACCGGGGCGCTAACCGGGACGCTGTCACAGATATATATATTTTTTTGAACGTTAATTTCTCAAAATCCACTGAAGCACATATTTTGACACCTAGCAAAGGCACATCGGGCTACCAGTCCCTACAATTTTGCCAAGTTTCATAAAAATCCATTCAGCCGTTCGAGCTAAAAGTGAGTCCAACCGCCCTATGGAAATTAACATGGGGAAAACATGTTTTGGGACCCCCCTTTTTACTCGGCCCCCACTTCACGAAACCCCCCCAAACTTTCAGGGGACGCTCAGAAACAAAATGTGCCATTTTCCTGAAAATTTCAGCCAATTCCGTCCTTCAACGCCAAAGTTATTCAACATAGAATTTTCAGAAATCCCTATTCAAAAAAATCCTAACTATATATACCTACTGGCGACCGCCAGTAGGTGATATATATATATATATATATATGTAGCACAATCCTCGAACCTCCACGCCAACAGCGCAGCGCTGCGAAAGAAGAAGGCAGACCCCACGTTTTCAGGCAGGATGATCTTGTTTATTCACGACCCTTCAAGTGACGCGTTTCGAGTACCACGTACTCTTGTTCACACACCTTGTAAACAGTCTGCCATTTAATTTATATGCTTTTTTCCCCTTGACCCTTCCTAGGGGCCACACCTCCTTTGTGTGTCACATGACTATTACATGGAAATAGAAATGAGTGCAGACATAAAAAACGCAGGGAATGTAAATGACTGAAATTACATTAAAATCAAGCATCAAGATGAGGTTAATACAAATAAACTGTTTGGAGCATATAAAGTGCAGTACAATATATACAAAATTTGCAATTAACCCATTCATCAAAAATTCAGTTGTAATAATTACAAAGACCAAAAAGGTCCATAAAAATAATTATCGACCTGGTCTTGTTCCCAATAAATGTTTTTTGCACAATAATCTAAAAAGGTCTTTATAATATCATCACTGCTTGAATGCAGGAACACCCGACTAGCGAGTTTTTAAATTTATCAAATACTAAAAAAATCTCTGCTTTAATGCAATAATTCTAATATTGTTGTAATAAAATGCATGAACCTCATTTTATACATATGTATCTCAGTATCAAGAAATGTCAAAATTAGGACCTATAATTCATGTGATATTGTATCTACGTGACAGCTAAATTGTGTATTGCCCATGAGCCGAAGTCTACAATATTTATTAAAATTCACAATTCATGAATTTACATTGTCATAAATATTAAGACCTATGTACAAATATTTACAAAACCTATAAGTGCCTAAATATGTACATATGATGTGATAGAATCACCTCCAAAAAGTGCTTGTGATGTGCGGATGGGTGTGCATTAAACTAGAAAAATGACTAAATGAGAAAGGGAAATAATTACATGTTCTGTGCTAGTCCGGAAAGAAAAGGATTTGGAAAAGGAGTTTTGTTGAGAGGTGACAGAATAACTGTAACTCATGTATATACAATATGTGTAACTTTTCACTAGTTAATAATATATACAATATATGTAAACTTTCATTAATTAACAAGCCTATACAAGACAGAAGCTATATGGGCTGTCTCCCATCAGAATATATAGATACATTCCAATGGATGTGTAAGCTGCCACTCTAGTTCAAGATTTGATACACAGGAATACTTCCTCCACTTGGATGTATTGGGGAGTGAAGAACAGGAACTTGTTTATCTAGTAGAACTGCCCATATTTACAAAAAATTATGTAAATCCTCAGTTGCATTGAGTCCATTGGGCTGTTTACTATCCAGCGTCACAATATATTGGGTCTCCAATCTTCTGAGGATTTTGTCCCTATCTCCGCCTCGTTTCAGAATTGGAACCGCATTGATGACATAGTATTTAAGACATGCCAGATCCCTGGCATGAACCATGTCAAAATGACGTGCCACGGGGTATGCGGAGTCATGATTGACTATCGCCCGGAGATGCTGCAATATCCTCACATGCACCTGCGCCTTAGTGCTACCTACATAGCTCAGGCCACAGGTGCACGTCAGGACATATACAGCAAATTCCGTGAGGCAATTGTAATTGCCCCTGATTGCCACCTTTGCGCCCGAAAAGGGGTTGTCGTAATGGGTGGTGTTTTGCCCAAATTTACAAGCGCGACATCAGCTGCACTTAAAAAAGCCCTTTTTGGTGAGCCAGTCACTGCCACTGACTAGCTCCGGGCTGGATCTAACCAATTTGCTGTGCATACTGTATGCTCTTTTAAAGGTGACTACCGGTTTATCAGAGACCCTGGGATTCAAAACTCCATCAGTTTTTAGAATAGGCCAATGCCTGTTGATGATTGCTCTGATTTGTCTCTGTTGCCGGCTATACGTGATGATAAGTCTTGGCACTGACTCTGTCTTCTCATTGTCCACAAGTTTGGGTGAAAGAAGGGACTCTCTAGATCTTTCTTTTGCTTTAGTTAGAGCTTTAGAAAGTGTTGGTTCCTTGTAGCCCCTGGCCCTCAATCTCTCTAACATAGCTTTTGATCCTTCCTCAAACTTTTCTTCACTATTGCAGATTCGTTTCAGTCTTAGAAGTTCCCCTAGGGGGATACTTTCAATTACATGCAAACTGAAAACAAGCTGTGTTTTCCAGTGCCCACTCAGGCACCTCCTACTAAGTTTTTCACCTAATTATTCTTTCCAAAGTTCTGCACCAGCATACCAAAAAAATTGAAAAGTCAATTCTTGACATGTTGCACATTTTTCTGGCCAAGTGTATATATATATATATATATATATATATATATATATATATATATATATATATATATATATATATATATATATATATATATATATATATATATATATATATATATATATATATATATATATATATATATACATATAGACATATATATATATGTATATATTACCTACTGGCGGTCGCCAGTAGGTAGTTATAGTTAGGATAATTTTCAATGTTAAATCTCAACATTCTATTTTGAATAACTTTGGCGCCGGTTGACGAATCTGCCTGAAATTTTCAGGAAAATGGTCTCATGGCGGTCCGGTCCTTCCCTGAAAGTTTGGGGGGGATTCGTCAAGCGGGGGCCGAGATAAAAGGGGGGTCCCAAAACGCGTTTTCCCCATGTTAATTTCCATAGGGCGGTCGATTTCACTTTTAGCCCGAACGGCTGAATGGATTTCCACCAAACTTGGCAAAATTGTAGGGACTGGTAGCCCGATGTGCCTTTGCTATGTCTCAAGATATGTGCTCCAGTGGATTTTGAGTAATTAAGGTTCAAAAAAATATATATATCTATAGCAGCGCTCCGGTAAGCGCACCGGTACGCGCACCGGGCGCGTCACGCGACTTGCGCGGAGAAAGCTGATTGGCTCTGGGGTGTCTGTAAACATTCTAAACAGTCCGGAGCGGCCGCCATCTTGTGTCTCGGTAGGATCGAGACACAAGAGGTGGCCAAAACAAAGGGGGAAATGACCATAAGGGGGCAGAGTAGACCCCCCTTGACCCCCTAGGTTTGATGTGGGGGCCATAAAAGGGCCCCACGGGGCAAAAAAAAATAAAAAAAAATTTTGATTTTCGCGGGGTGAGCGCCCGGTACGCGCACCGGGCGCGTCACGCGACTTGCGCAGAGAAAGCTGATTGGCTCTCGGGTGTCTGTCAACATTCTAAACAGTCCGGAGCGGCCGCCATCTTGTGTCTCGGTAGGATCGAGACACAAGAGGTGGCCAAAACAAAGGGGGAAATGACCATAAGGGGGCAGAGTAGACCCCCCTTGACCCCCTAGGTTTGATGTGGGGGCCATAAAAGGGCCCCACGGGGCAAAAAAAAAATAAAAAATTTTTTTGATTTTCGCGGGGTGAGCGCCCGGTACGCGCACCGGTAAGCGTACCGGGGAGTGTACCATGGGGAAAAAGAATGACAGTTTTAAAAGTAGCTGATTAGAAAAAAAAATGTTTAGTTGTTTTTTTTATATATACACATACATATATATAAATGCATATGCACATATATATATGCATATATGTCTATATGTGTGCGTGTAGAGAGAGGTAGAGAGGTAGAGGTGTAGAGGTAGAGAGGTAGAGAGGTAGAGAGTAGAGAGTGAGTAATAGAGAGTAGAGAGTGAGTAGTAGAGAGTAGTAGAGAGCAGTAGAGAGAGTAGCAGAGTGAGTAGTAGAGAGTAGTAGAGTGAATAGTAGAGTGAGTAGTAGAGAGTAGTAGAGAGTGAGTAGTAGAGAGTGAGTAGTAGAGAGTAGTAGAGAGTAAGTAGTAGAGTGAGTAGTAGAGAGTGAGTAGTAGAGAGTGGGAGAGAGTAAGTAGTAGAGAGTAGTGGAGAATATTCCAAAGTTTGGCACAGCACCACTTTCACAATGAGTCCAATCAAATCATATCACTTAGAGTACTTATTGAAGCGCTGAATCTTGGTGTATATTCAAATGCTTTTATTTTCCTTAAGTTTATGTACCACAGCCAGCCGAAACGTTTCGTTCTGTACAACAGAACTTCTTCAGGGCGTTCTTATTTCCTTCAAGTTATGTCGGTATCCCGTTGTCATATAACTAGATATTTCTTCCAAATGTTAGACGAGACATAAGTATATTCTTATTAAAAGTGACTAGGTATCAATTTTACCCACACAATTCGGGCAGACTTGAGTAATTTATAGCATCCTCAAAGTCAGTCTTTCAAAAATTCCAAAGTATAGGACATGATAATCCAAATCCAAATGTTTCTCAAGAAAAGTCATTTACAATCGTTCGGAATATCGGTGTTTGGGCAGATATGATCCAGGGACCCCCAGTATGCAAGGGGAATTAGTCCCCCCTCTGCAAAGGCGCCAGTGGCCTGCATTGCAGAGAGGTGTAACAAGGGTGTGGCCTCATTACACTTCTCTGCAATGCAGCTCCCTCGTGCATACTGGAGGCTCCTGGTGGACTAGTTGACCCCAGGGACCCCCAGAATGCAAGGGGAATTAGTTCCCCCTCTGCAAACGCGGCAGTGGGCTGCGTTGCAGAGAGGTGTAACAAGGGGCATAGTCTCATTACACCTCTGCAATGCAGCCCCAGGCGCATACTGGAGGTTCCAGGTGGGCTAATAGGCCCCCAGGGGCCCCCAGTATGCAAGGGGAATTAGTTTCCCCTCTTCAAACATGCACGGGGGCTGCGTTGCAGAGAGGTGTAAAAAGGGTTGTGGCTTCATTACACCTCTCTGCAATGCAGTCCCCTGGCGCATACTGGAGATTCCTGGTGGGCTTTCAGGTCTTATATAGTTAGGAGTTAGCATTAAAAAAACCTTTGAAATTCACTGAAAAAACCACAGGTTTCACACCAGTTATAGTTAGGAATTAGCATTTAAAAAACCTTTGAAATTCACTGAAAAAACCATAGGTTTCACACCAGTTATAGTTAGGAATTAGCATTTAAAAAACCTATTAAATTCACTGACAAAACCAGTTATAGTTAGCTGGAAATTTTACTGATATAAAACCAATGAAATTCCACGTTATAGTTAGTTGGACTCACTATAACTTGCGCGTGCAATGCACTGCTGATGACGTCACATATTACATCACTCATGACATGGTCAGTGACATCACTCATGACATCACTGATGACACCATCCTTGTGACATAGTGACAGACCTCCTTTCACTGTAATGTAACCCTTGAAACACATATTCAAAAATAGAAACTGAAATTTAAAAAAAAATGGAGATACCCATATCAGTTACAACAAGCAATTCAGTAATTCCACCATCTATATGCACATCCAGTCATTCACCAACAGTTCTATATAGTCACTCATACATATACTCACTTATCATATGAAGTGATACACCTATACATCCTGTTACACACCGACAGTCATCCAAAAGTTACTCACACACATACTCACACGTGCAAATAAACTATTGAACATCCATTTATTTGAATATAGAGTTATACACACACTTCCACCTTACTTGTATTGAAAAATACACATATTTATTCTCTTAAACAATCACTTATAGAAACACATACTTATTTAAACAGGAACTCTTACAATCTCTTACTCTCACATATACTCACTTATATACATCAATATTCACATATACTAGATTAAAACATATGTAGTTACTGATAAAGACACTAGTGAGACAGTCATTCACTCACTAACATACACATATACACACTCATCCATCTATACAGTCCTGCACATATGCTGTCTTCAAAACACATACAAACAGCGAGTCAGTCACTCATGCATCTATGTGCTAAGTAATACCCCCACCAAACCATATAGACACTCATACTGATACTAAGAGAAACATCTAATAACCCATATACATACGCATGTAGCTACTTACCAACACATGTAGCCACTTATAAACAAAGTGAAACAATAATATATATATTTAAATATTTAAACATTACTCACTAATATTTATTTTTCAGAAAGACACATATTCACTGGATGGTGTCATCAGTGATGTCATGAGTGATGTCACTGACCATGTCATGAGTGATGTAATATGTGACGTCATCAGCAGTGCATTGCACGCGCAAGTTATAGTGAGTCCAACTAACTATAACGTGGAATTTCATTGGTTTTATATCAGTAAAATTTCCAGCTAACTATAACTGGTTTTGTCAGTGAATTTAATAGGTTTTTTAAATGCTAATTCCTAACTATAACTGGTGTGAAACCTATGGTTTTTTCAGTGAATTTCAAAGGTTTTTTAAATGCTAATTCCTAACTATAACTGGTGTGAAACCTGTGGTTTTTTCAGTGAATATATATATATATATATATATATATATATATATATATATATATATATATATATATATATATATATATATATATATATATATATATATATATATATATATATATATATATATATATATATATATATATATATATATTCACTAAAAAAAACCATAGGTTATAGACCATATATAGTTAGGAATTAGCATTTACAAAACCTTAATTTACTCGCACAAAACCATAGAAATTCGCATATATAGTTAGTTGCAATAACTATATATCGCGCACCCGCAATCCACTGCTGATGATGTCACATATTACACCATTCATGACATGGTCAGTGACATCACTGATGACATCACTGATGACATCTCAAATGACATCACTGATGACATCACTGATGACAACATCCAGTGACTGAATGTTTCTGTAAAGTTAAAATAAGTCTTACATATTGAAGAATGAGTAGATGTATAAGTGTCTGTATGAAGGATTTAGTAGGTGCATGACTGACTGTATGAGTGAGTGATTAAATGTGTCTCACTGAGTGCATGGGTTAGTGACTAAACTGTCTTAATTTGTGCATCATTATGTCTGTTGTTCTGTAAACTGCTGCATGTGTTGATCAGTAGCTATATGAGTAACTATATGGGTTATTGATTGGTTGCCCAAGTATTTGTATGGGAGACTGAGTGTGTGTGTGGGTGGCAGGGAGGGGTATGACTCTGTGCATAGATGTGTGAGCAGTTGATTCACTAGATGTATGGGTTCAAAAGTGCATGTGGAAACAGCTGCATGGGCAGTTGACTGTGTGCAAGAGTGTATTGGTGAGTGAATGGATATCTCAGTGCTACATGTCAAAGTAAGTACATATGTAAAACACAGTACATGTGAGAGTTGACATATATAAATAACTGTGCATAAGAGCCAGTGAATGTGTGAGTGGCTGTATGGATCATTGAGAACTTGTATCAGGGATTGTATAAGAGAGTAAATATGTGTTAGTATATGTTTGAATAAGTAAGGTGTGTATAACTGTATAGTTGAGGAAATGGAGATGTGATTGATTCTTTGCATGACTGACTAGGTGTGTGAGTAACTCCATGGATGAGTGACAGTCTGTGAGTGTCTGTTCACACTGATTGTATCTAAGGTTATATTAGAGTCTGAAGAGGTTCATCGTATTATCACATGAATGATGTCATCAGTGATGTGATCAGTAATGTCAAATGAGATGTCATCAGTGATGTCATCAGTGATGTCATTTGAGATGTCATCAGTGATGTCATCAGTGATGTCATTTGAGATGTCATCAGTGATGTCATCAGTGATGTCACTGACCATGTCATGAATGATGTAATATCTGACATCATCAGCAGTGGATTGCGGGTGCGCGATATATAGTTATTGCAACTAACTATATATGCGAATTTCTATGGTTTTGTGCGAGTAAATTAAGGTTTTGTAAATGCTAATTCCTAACTATATATGGTCTATAACCTATGGTTGTTTCAGTGAATTTCAATAGTTTTTTTAATAGCAAATATGAAAAGCTGTAAAATGTCAAGTACGTGGTAGGTAAAAACATTTTCGTGTTTATGCACGCTGATGTGTTATAAACGCTGCCCCCGCCCCTTCTTTTTCCCTCTTTTCTGCAGGTCACTTCGGAACATTGATTAAAGTACGGAAAAATGGTGACTTAACGGCCGATGGGATGGGAAAAAGGGTTGGAATATGGTGCCTATACACGATGAGCAAACAATGACTATGTCTCTCTCTGAACCCAGCGCTTGGGAGGGCAGCCTGAAGCAGAAACTTGACGGGTTATTACAGGATGACAAAATATGACTTCGCTTGGCACCCCGAATAATACAACCAAGAATGACGTGCACCAATGAATAAATTCCTACGTTTAACTAAATAGGGAAAGTTTAAGGAATATTCCGAGGTGAGGTTTACCCAAGTACCCTCCGTCTGGAGGACTAGGAATGTTGCCAATGTTTAAGATTTACCACCTCCTTCTCGCACCCTCATAGACATGAAACTCAAAGCTGCCCCATTGTTCTCCCGACTGACACCTACCGTTGCCTCAGCCTGGGAACCCATTCACTAAAAATGATTCGAAGATCCCCCCTGAGTATTAGCCCGACCAGGTTAGTTCCCGATGAATTGGCAAAGGTGTAAGTATTTGCAACCAAAGCCACCAGCGAAGGCAGCCGACGATAAGAGAGAAGAAAAAGGTAAAAAGAGCTCAGCCCCCAGATGAATTAAGTAGGATGCTAAGGATGCGCAGCATGCAGGAAGAGATCTTTTTGGCCAGCAACTGTTCTATGTTTTGTCTTGGATTTTTGTATATAATACATGTACTGTCTCCCCCCGCCTGAGTTTGTGTGTACGTAATGTATGGATCTACGTCGTCCCTCTGCCTGTGTTTCCATATTACTTGACCCCTGCTGTTCTGTGTTGTGTGCGCACTAAATGGCCTATTATTGTACACGTCTCTCTCTCTCTCTCTCTCTCTCTCTCTCTCTCTCTCTCTCTCTCTCTCTCTCTCCATGTCGTATGTGTACCGAATGGTTCGTTTAGAGTGCGGACGACTCTCTCTCCGAGGGTCCCCCTGTTCCCTCTTCCCTTGTGTGGTAACGTTGTGCCCCACCGGCACAAACCTAATTGGGTCTCTTCGAACACAAAGGTGTTCGGCAAAATTGACTGGAACTAAAACGATTGTAACTTGCCATATTACTACCTCTCCTTTCTGCAAAACGATGGAACCCGAGTTGGTAATGAAGGAAAGGACAGGTAAGACGACTGATGTCCCCTAATCTGGCCTTTTGTAGGGGGACTATATGTCAATGGCCTTCTGTTTTTCAGTTCGTTAGAAATGCAATCCCCAATGCCCATATTGCCCCACCCCTCTGCACTCAAGTGCGGATGTCCAAAGCGTCCTCGCTTCTCCTGATTGACCCAAGCTCCATATCAGCCTTCCCCGAAGTATAACTGATGACCCTTATTAACCATCGCTCTCCGAAAAAAGCATGTTTACCCCCCTCTCATGATGATAACACCCCCCCCTGTTTGCAAGAGTTAGCCGACCCCGAAGGGAAATGTAAGACTGTCAGTACTTGGGTTAAAAAGGCGAGTCTCTACCTAAGGACTCGATTTCGAGTTTGATAGAATACACTGTCGATAGGAGTCTGACTTCTCTCCACATACGTCACGAATGAACGCCAAATAGGCTTACGAATTCAGTGGAAATGCCCTCCTACATACTCCATAGTGATGACTTCTGACTGTGACCGATGAACCTATCCCCCAACTACTTAGGATTGGGGGCGGAATTGAGATGTATAAATGTCTTCTCCTGCCAGTTTTCTAAAACTTGTTTTGTACCTATTCAAAGATACACAAGCACCGGAGGAGAGGAGCTGGACGTGACGCACAGCCTGGCCACAGATCATGAAGCACGTGTGACCTTGACCAAAGGTGGAATCGATATATTTACTCGCAGTGTCAAAATGGCGGTCAACACTTCCTGATTTCCTTCGAATCGAACGTTAACAGACGTCACGATTGGCGGCGTGCAGAGAGTGGGTCTGTTCAAGGCATCTAAAATGGCTGCCGTGCACGACAAAAGTGTGGCAATGGAAGAAAAGCAAGATGGCGCAGACAATGTTTATCAATAGGGATTAATTTATAACAATTATTTTTTACAATATATTTACTCGCAGTGTCAAAATTGCGGTCAACACTTCCTTAATTCCTTCTAATCGAACGTTAACAGACGTCACGCAGCAAAAAAAAAAAAAAACGCTCACGCGCAGCCGCTGGAAGACAAGTATCAACATATATGAGCATCCTCAGCCACCCTCAGAAAACATAGGGGGTCAGGATACGTCTCCCGTACCCCCTTATACCCATTTCTCAAATTGTTTTTCCTCCATCTTGTAATTTAATTAAAACGAAACACAAAATGGCGAATTCCCGTTTCGCGTCCCGATTCGCTACCCAGTTCGCGAACCGGAAAACGCTTCTTCCGCAAAAAATCAAATTTTTTTTATTTGCCCCAAGGGACCCTTTAATAACCCCAACATCATTCCTAGGGGGTCAAGAAGGGTCTACTTGCCCCTTTTCATTAAATTCGCCCTTCGTTTTTCTCCTCTTCTTGTCTCTCGATCCTACCGAGAGACAAGATGGCGGCCGCACCGGACTGTTTAGAATGTTGACAGACACCGGAGAGCCAATCAGCTTCGCTTCGCAAAGCTCCGTTACGCGAAAAGTACGTGAACTGGTGCGCTATCCGGGACGCTGTCACAGATATATCTGTTTTTTTAAACGATAATTTCTCAAAATCCACTGGAGCACATATATTGAGACCCAGCAAAGGCACATCGGGCTAACAGTCCCTACAATTTTGCCAAGTTTCGTGCAAATACATTCAGCCGTTCGAGCTAAAAGTGAGGCCAAAAGCCCTATGGAAAAATGAATGGGAAAAACGCGTTTTGGGACCCCCCTTTTTTCTCGGCCCCCCCTTGACAAAACCCCCCCAAAGTTTCAGGGGCTGATCGGAAACAAAATGTGCCATTTTCCTGAAAATTTCAGCCGATTCCGTCCACAAACGCCAAAGTTATTAGACATACAATTTTCAAAAGTTCCATAGAGAAAAAATCCTAACTATATATACCTACTGGCGACCGCCAGTAGGTAATATATATATATATATATATATTAGACATAGAATTTTCAAAAGTTCCATAGAGAAAAAATCCTAACTATATATACCTACTGGCGGTCGCCAGTAGGTAGTTATAGTTAGGATTTTTTTCAATGTTAAATCTCAAAATTCTATTTGGAATAACTTTGGCGCCGGTTAACGAATCTGCCTGAAAATTTCCTCAAAATGGCCTCGTCGAGCTCCGGTCCTTCCCTGCAAGTTTGGGGGGGATGCGTCAAGCGGGGGCCGAGATAAAAGGGGGGGTCCCAAAACGCGTTTTCCCCATGTTAATTTCCATAGGGCGGTCGACCTCACTTTTAGCCCGAACGGCTGAATGGATTTACACAAAACTTGGCAAAATTGTAGGGACTGGTAGCCCGATGTGCCTTTGCTATGTCTCAAGATATGTCCTCCAGTGGATTTTGAGTAATTTAGGTTAAAAAAAATATATATATCTGTAGCAGCGCTCCGGTACGCGCACCGGGAGCGCACCGGGCGCGACACGCTACTTGCGCGTGGAAAGCTGATTGGCTCTCGGGTGTCTGCAAACATTCTAAACGGTCCGGAGCGGCCGCCATCTTGTCTCTCGGTAAAATTGAGACACAAGAGGTGGCAAAAAAAAGGGGGGAATTGACCATAAGGGGGCAGGGTAGACCCCCCTGACCTCCTAGGTTTGATGTGGGGGCTTTAAAAGGGCCCCGCGGGGTAAATTTTTTTTTTTTCGATTTTCGCGGGGGGAGCGCCCGGTACGCGCACCGGGGAGCGCACCGGGGAGAAAAGAGAATGGCAGAGTTTTAAAATTTAAGTCATTTTATATAAATGGGAGGTAGTTCTGAAAAGAACTTTTTTTTATTGTTTTTGTTGTTTTATATATATATTTTTTTTTTGTGAACATTTTTTCCTTTTTTTGTTTTTTCAAAACAATTTTATAGTTTTTTTGTTTTTTTTAGTTCTTCGAAAAAAACAGAAGGATTTGAAAATGGCTCAACAGGAGCAAAAAAAAACAATAAAGAATCATTGCTTTCGTTTGTGAGAGCACTTGTGGTTGTCATCTGCTCTGTTAATTAAGGTGATACTTTTTTCACCATAAGCAATAGTAGCCCCACAATAAATACAAACTATTTTGTAGTTTGAGAATTTACTTTGGATGTTGGGCACCATTTGACACCCTTCAGGTGCTGCAAAATATGATTCCGCACTTGAGGTGCTAGGCTGAGGGGTCTGTGGGTTTTCAGCCATAGCTCTCACCTGTGCTTGGGCCAAATTATTTGGGTGCCACCTTTCCATGTGGCGAATCATGGTCTGGTTGCCAAAACTATATTTTTTAGCAGGATTGCCACGTGAAAGAATGTTCTTGCAAATTAGACATTTTACTTTAGGGGCATTAACTTTTTTCAGTCCTGCAGGAAACGTAAAGAATTGCCAAATGTAGTGCTCCTTTACATGAGATGAGTGGGGTTGCTCTTGTAGGAACTGTCTCTCCTGCTCCTCCTACTCCTCTTCCTCCTCTTAGTCCTGCTCACCACTAAAAAGCAGAGGTGGTGGTGGTCCTTTTGGTGGTGGTGGTGGTTGTGTTGGAGCACCAGCAGCAGCAAGTAGAGTAGCCATTATTGGTCTCTCACAAAGAAATAGCTCTTGCTCTCTCAAAGAAGAAAGTAAGAATGAGGAAAAAAGGTGGGGGCTTTCCTCATTTGGAAAAAAAAATATTAGGAACCAATGAAAAGTGTTATTTTCAAGTCACATGACCCGATGCGCTTACGTTATGCGCTCCGGCGCGCTTACGTTACGCGCTCCGGGCCGCGTCGCGGAGCGCTTCCGGGTGCGTTTACACAGCGCGTCATAAGATACATCGCGCGGCTACGCGATACGTCACGCTTACGCGACGCGTCACGATGTTGTTTTCGATCGCGACATTGGCGCTAACGGGACGCTTCCCGGTTCGCGCACCGGGGCGCTTCAAAATACTACGCTTTCTGGGGCGCTCACCGGGGCGCGCACCGGGAGCGCTCCAGGGAAAAAAAATAAAAAAATAAAATAAAATGAGAAATTGTAAGGACTGGTAGCCCGATGTGCGTTTGCTTTGTCTCAAGATATATGCTCCAGTTGTTTTTAAGAAAATTAACTTTAAAAAAATATATATTGGGCTACATTGGGCTATATATATGTTGGAGCCCAAATGTAGCCCAAATGTAGCCCAATGTAGCCCAAAGATGGCCACCAAAGACAAAAAAATACAAATGTAGCCCAAATATCAGCCAGATGTAGCACAACTATAGCCCAATGATAGTATGTACCAGAGTGTTCTAAAGAACAACTAGAGCGCTAACAGTCTTACTTAAAGAACTGCTTCTTTTTTAGTTTTTAATTTTTTTTGTTACTTTTACTTTTTCCGAACGTTTTAACATTTTTTTTTTTTCACAACATAAATAAAACTAGGGAATGCAAAACTGCTCAACAGGAGCAAAAGAAAAGGGGAAAAATTAGGGCTAAGGGGCGCAGCGGTGTTCCTCCCTCTTTCGAACAATCAGGTCAACGCTCTGCTCTCCATAACATAGCAGTTGATCACACTGCTTACAACGAAATGTAATATCAGCAAAAACAGGCTGAATATTTTGGGTCATCACTGCTGGTCTTCCTCTCACCGATGATGTTGATGTTCCGGTGGAAGTGGAGGGGCAATCGGGTGGTAGATTGTGAGCCAGGGCCCTGGAGCTCTCCCGTGCAAAATTAATCGGGTGCTTCCTCTCAACATGCCTGAGTAATGTTGCATTGCCAAAACTATATTTCCGGGTGGGATTTCCACGTGAGAGAACAGTGTCACAAATTTTACACGTGACTTTTGCTGCATTGCATTTTTTCTCCCCCTCCGGAAAAGAGAAACACTTCCAAATGAAGTGGTCCTTCACTTTCCTCTGTGGGGGGACCTTAGGCAGTAATCCATCTGAAGAGTCTGAGGACTGGTCCTGGGAAGGGTTCTGGGAACCAGACATGGTTAAATTTGTTTTTTTGGAAGGAACAGACAAGAGGTGTTGTCTCAGCAAAAGCAAACAGGT
This sequence comes from Lissotriton vulgaris, assembly GCF_964263255.1. Taxonomy (NCBI): domain Eukaryota; kingdom Metazoa; phylum Chordata; class Amphibia; order Caudata; family Salamandridae; genus Lissotriton; species Lissotriton vulgaris. The sequence goes on from NW_028242960.1 coordinate 85,679, forward strand.
TGTGAGGGAAATGGGTGGGGTGTTTCCCTACTTGTGAAAAAAAACTGTTATTAACCAATGAAAAGTGTTATTTTTGGGTCACATGACCCGACACACTTACGCTTCATAGAACTACGCTTTCCGGGGGCGCTCACCGGGGCGTGCACCGGGAGCGCTCCAAGGCAAAAAAAAATTGAAAAAAAAATATATACAAAAAAAAATGTGGGCAAATTTGTAGGGACTGGTAGCTTGATCTGCCTTTGCTATGTCTCAAGTTATATGCATAAGTGGTTTTTACAAATGTAGCCCAATGTAGCCCAATGTAGCCCAAAGATGGCCTCCAGAGACAAAAAAAACCAAATGTAGCCCAAATATCAGCCAGATGTAGCCCAAATATAGCCCAATGACAGAATGTCCCAGAGTGTTCTAAAGAACAACTAGAGCGCTAACAGTCGTACATATAAACTGAGACTTATAGTTAGGAATTAGCATTTAAAAAACCTTTGAAATTCACTGAAAAAACCATAGGTTTCACACCAGTTATAGTTAGGAATTAGCATTTAAAAAACCTATTAAATTCACAGAAAAAAACATAGGTTTCACACCAGTTATAGTTAGCTGGAAATTTTACTGACATAAAACCATTGAAATTCCCACGTTATAGTTAGTTGGACTCACTATAACTTGCGCGTGTAATGCACTGCTGATGACATCACATATTACATCACTCATGACATGGTCAGTGACATCACTCATGACATCACTGATGACACCATCCTTGTGACAGAGTGACTGGCCTCCTTTCACTGTAAAGTAACCCTTGAAACACGTATTCAAAAATAGAAACTAACATTTTCAAAAAAGTGGAGATACCTATACCAGTTACAACAACCAATTCAGTAATTCCACCATTTATATACACATCCACTCATTCACCAACAGTTCTATATAGTCATTCATACATATACTCAATCATCATATGTAGTGAGACACCTATACATCTGTTAACACACCGACAGTCTTCCAAAAGTTGCTCACACACATACTCACACATGCAAATAAACTATTGAACATCCATTTTTTTGCATATACAGCTATACACACACTACCCCCTTACTTCTAAGGAAACTTACACATACTTACTCTCCTAAACAATCACTTATAGAAACACATACTTATTTAAACAAGAACTCTTTCAATGTCTGACTCTCACATATACTCACTTATATACACCAATACTCACATATACTAGATTAAAACATATGTAGTTACTGATAAAGACACTAGTAAGACAGTCATTCAATTACTAACACATACATATACACACTCATTCACATATACAGTTCGGCACATATGCTGTCTTCAAAACACATACAAACAGTGAGTCATTCATTGATGCATCTATGTGCTAAGTAACACCCCCACCAAATCACACGTACACTAATACTGATACTAAAAAAAACATCTAATAACCCATATACACACACATGTAGCTACTCACCAACCCATGCAGCCACTTATACACAAAGTGAAACACTGATACAAACATTTAAATATTTAAAAAATACTCGCTAATATATGTATTCACTATGATACACTTAATAAGCCAGTTAACCAATCAATTTTTTTTTTTAAAAATATCCATTAAGACACTTATTGAAACATGTATTCTTCCATCGAGCTTTACATATACATATATAAAACATATTTATTTTTCAGAAAGACACACATTCACTGGATGGTGTCATCAGTGATGTCATGAGTGATGTCACTGACCATGTCATGAGTGATGTAATATGTGATGTCATCAGCAGTGCATTACACACGCAAGTTATAGTGAGTCCAACTAACTATAACGTGGGAATTTCAATGGTTGTATGTCAGTAAAATTTCCAGCTAACTATAACTGGTGTGAAACCTATGTTTTTTTCTGTGAATATATATATGTATATATATATATATATATATATATATATATATATATATATATATACCTACTGGCGGTCGCCAGTAGGTATATATAGTTAGGATTTTTTCCCTATGGGATTTCTGAAAATTCTATGTCTAATAACTTTGGCGTTTGTGCACGGAATCGGTTGAAATTTTCAGGAAAATGGCACATTTTGTTTCTGAGCAGCTCCTGGAAATTTGGGGGGGGTTCGTCAAGGGGGGGCTGAAAAAAAAGGGGGGTCCCAAAACGCGTTTTTAACATTGAGTTTTCCATAGGGCGGTTGGACTCACTTTTAGCTCGAACGGCTGAATGGATTTGCACGAAACTTGGCAAAATTGTAGGGACTGTTAGCCCGATGTGCCTTTGCTAGGTCTCAATATATGTGCTTCAGTGGATTTTGAGAAATTAACGTTTAAATCAAGATATATATCTGTAACAGCGCTCCGGGCAGCGATCCGGTCCGCTTACTTTTCGCGTTTCGGAACTTTGCGCGAAGAAAGCTGATTGTCTCTCCGGTGTCTGTCAACATTCTAAACAGTCCGGAGCGGGCGCCATCTTGTCTCTCGGTAGGATCGAGAGAGAAGAAGAGGTGAAAAACGAAGGGGGAATTTAATGAAAGGGGGCAAGGTATCCCCCTCTTGACCCCCTAGGAATGTTGTTGGGGTTATTAAAGGGTCCCGTGGGGAAAAGAAAAAAAAATGATTTTTCACGGTAGAAGCGCTTCACGGGCCGCGAACTGGGCCGCAAACTGGTAGCGAAACGGGAATTCGCCATTTTGTGCTTCGTTAATTAAATTACTAGGTATAAGGGGGTGCGGGAGACGTATCCTAATCCCCTATGTTTCCTGAGGGTGGCTGAGGAGGCTGATATATGTTGATACATCTCTTCCAGCGGCTGTGCGTGAGCTTTTTTTTTTTTTGCTGCGTGACAGTCCGGAGCGGCCGCCATCTTGTCTCTCGGTAGGATCGAGAGAGAAGAAGAGGTGAAAAACGAAGGGGGAATTTAATGAAAGGGGGCAAGGTATCCCCCTCTTGACCCCCTAGGAATGTTGTTGGGGTTATTAAAGGGTCCCGTGGGGAAAAGAAAAAAAAAAAGATTTTTCACGGTAGAAGCGCTTCACGGGCCGCGAACTGGGCCGCAAACTGGTAGCGAAACGGGAATTCGCCATTTTGTGCTTCGTTAATTAAATTACTAGGTATAAGGGGGTGCGGGAGACGTATCCTAATCCCCTATGTTTCCTGAGGGTGGCTGAGGAGGCTGATATATGTTGATACATCTCTTCCAGCCGCTGTGCATGAGCTTTTTTTTTTTTTGCTGCGTGACAGTCCGGAGCGGCCGCCATCTTGTCTCTCGGTAGGATCGAGAGAGAAGAAGAGGTGAAAAACGAAGGGGGAATTTAATGAAAGGGGGCAAGGTATCCCCTTCTTGACCCCCTAGGAATGTTGTTGGGGTTATTAAAGGGTCCCGTGGGGAAAAGAAAAAAAAAATGATTTTTCACGGTAGAAGCGCTTCACGGGCCGCGAACTGGGCCGCAAACTGGTAGCGAAACGGGAATTCGCCATTTTGTGCTTCGTTAATTAAATTACTAGGTATAAGGGGGTGCGGGAGACGTATCCTAATCCCCTATGTTTCCTGAGGGTGGCTGAGGAGGCTGATATATGTTGATACATCTCTTCCAGCGGCTGCGCCATCTTGCCTTTTTTCCAATGCCACAATTTTGTCGTGCACGGCAGCCATTTTAGATGCCAGGCTGGTCCCAGGCTATCACCTACCCCTGCGGATGTAGTTTATGGCCCCAGCTGTAGAGAATTCAGACATGCCAACCCTCCCGATTCAGGCGTGAGACTACTAATTTCAGTGCTAGTCTCTCGCCTCCCGATTTCTGCAAGCAAAAACCCGGGGGCATATTACGAACAACTAGCGATAATTTTTGTCTCTAACTTGTTTAGAGACAAAAATTATCGCCGCACATCGGCGATTTTTATCGCAGATAAACCTTGCTATTATCGCAGAAAAGTCAGCGATATTCATGTATTATCGAGAAAATGCTCTTAGCCATGTTATCCACCTCCCATTGGATAACATGGCTAAGAACTGCTCAGGGCAGGTGTTAGATTTTGGAGATATTCGCGCTTAGCGCGAATATCTCCAAAAGTTGGTAATAGGAGATAGCGATGTTAGGGACTGTTTCCAGTCGCTAACATCTTGGCACGCCACTTTGCATGTCATTAGTGATAAGTATCACTGACATGCAAAGCGGGGCCCAAGATGGTCGCTATCTCCTTTTAGCTGTCACTAACTGGTGTTAGCGACAGCTTGGTAATAGGGAGATAATTTTATCTCCGCTTTCATGGCTTTTAAAGCCAAAAAAGCGGAGATAAACCCCCTTGATAATATGCCCCGCGATTCCTTGGGGGTTTCAGCTGACAGGGCTTGGTATTGTGTTACATGGTAATTTTTCCAGGAAACGTCAGAGGGTCGATGCAGGGGTTCTAGAAGAGGTGATAAACCATTTAAGCCTCATGAACAAGCGCATGGTCTTTTAAAGATTTGTGAAGTACTCGGGGCGGCGGTGTGTGTGTGCTCTCTTTCAGGAGCGGGCGGGGGGGCACTGCCAGCAACTTGCCAGGTCAGGTAGTGTTCAACACGTGCATCACCCTTTCTCTGCCTGCTATTGTGCTCCATGCTTCGGAAAGGTAAGAAAAAGAACGTGCATTTGAGTTTGAAATCTCCGATCCTGCAGCAGCACACTTCCAAAGCCCACACATGACAATAACCCGATTCAAGGCCCCATTCACCCGTTTTAAAAAAAATAGATAACACTCCAACAAAGTAAGATTATAAAACTTTATTAACTTTTAACTATAATGAACGGAACAAAAACTAAAAACATTTAAACATTTTTCAACCCAAAAAGCAACAATGGTTAGAAGCTGTCTTTTGTGCGAATAGTCTCAAGGCAGCACAACGTGCAGAGTTCTGGACGGCACCCAGGTGATGTCGCCTGGGTGCCGCACTGGTTTTGGGATCCTACAATGCAGCACAGAAAAATAGCGTGGGGCGTCCCGGGTGGTGCGGGGGGAGGCCTCGTCAGTAGCGGTCTGTTGTGCGAATAGTCCCAAGGCAGCAGAACGCGTTGAGATGTTGATGGCACTGTGTCCAGTGTCCCATGGCTGACACAACATGTACGACAGGCACCCAGGTGATGTCCAGTAAACTGCCGCACTGGTTTTGGTATCCTACAATGCTGCTCCGAAAATTGGCGTGCGGCGGCCCGGGGGGGGGGGGCGTGGGGGAGGCGGCGTGAACGGGCCTCCCCAGGTGGCGGCCATCCAGCTGAGTTGCGCCCGCTCTTGCGGCTACAGCGTCTCGCTCACCATGTTGTTGAGTTGCTCCCACTCTTGCAGTGCAGCGATAGGCGGCTGCCACATGACTCTTAAAATGGCGGACGGCTCCTCGGTTTTGGGCCTGGTCCACTGAAATGGCCCTGGGACACCTTGGAACTCGGACGCTTGCCTGCTAGGGCTTGGGCTCCATTCTCGAAAAGCGTCCCCTCAGCCGTGAAGATTCTACAAAAGTCTTGGGGGCCCCTGACTCCCGCAGGCTTCCGGTGGGGAGCGGCTGCCATGATTGCTCGCGGAATGACCACGACGGAGCCACGAGATGGTGGTGCTCTCATGCTGACGCCAGCTTCAGTCTGAATGATCCAGAAACAAGGTGGGGCTTTCATCGTTTGGGAAAAAAAATGTTCTAAACCAATGAAAAGTGTTATTTTTAGGTCATATGACCAAGCCTTCCATCTTTAGGAAACCAAAAGTAAAATGAACCAATGAAAAGTTTTATAAACAAGTCACATGACCTGTTATGCGGCATAGGGCTACAAAAAGCGTAGAAAATCCGTTGGCACGTGAGGCGGCGTCAGTAGCGGACCGATGTGCGAATAGGCCGAAGGCAGCACAACGCGCTGAGATCCGGATGGCACCGAGGTGGTGTCAAGCAAATTGCCGCACTGGTGTGGCCATCCTACAATGCTGCGCCGAAAGACGGCGTGTCCAGCTGAGTTCCGGTCACTCTTGCGGTACAGTGAGTCGAACGTGCCGAGATCCGGATGGCACCGAGGTGGTGTCCAGCAAATTGCCGCACTGGTGTGGCCATCCTACAATGCTGCGCCGAAAGACGGCGTGTTCAGCTGAGTTCCGGTCACTTTTCCGGCACAGTGACTCGAACGCGCCGAGATCCGGATGGCACCGAGGTGGTGTCCAGCAAGTTGCCGCACTGGTGAGGCCATCCTACAATGCTGCGCCGAAAGTCGGCGTGGGGTGCCCCGTTGGCTTATGAGGTGATGTCAGTAGTGGACCGATGTGTGAATAGGTCGGAACCAGCACAAGGCGCCAAGATCCGAATGGCAAGTCCTGGATGTTGAGTGCCTCAGTTGAGAGTTCTGAGCAGTGCTTGTAAGACTGTCTGAAGCTTATTTGCACCTGCTGCAGCTTCACTATTGCCCTGGTGTGGCCAAAGGTCGCACATGACATAGGCGGTCGGCTCCCGAGGTCCGGCGGAACTTTTTTCCTTTTCCTTTCTGCTTCTTTTCCTACAATCCGTTTCATCTGAAGACACGACCAGGTCCCTGAATGTGTGCAGGGGGACGCTATTGATTGAATGAAAATGGCGGCTTGACACAAAGCTGACTCAAGCGTTACTGTTGATGCTATACAGACAAAAATTAGTTTTCAGTTTGTACATTCTTCAGGTTTTTTTTTTCCATCCAAGTCTGATTGAGAGTTTGTAGAAAAATGGCTTCAGATTTTCCACATACTACTCTTCAACATTCTTCCTAAATGTAACAATGTGAAACTCACTAGGAGAACGGCTGTTTCTGTTTCCTTTCAAAATGCTGCCAACAATATTTTCTGAATGGAAGACACCATCTTGTAGTATAAAGGGCCGAAAGGGGTTCTGGTCTGGCTGATGGTTGGTGGAGACATTTTGACTATATATTGGACCTGCCCGGCCTCGCCCAAAATGGCGCCGGTATAAATGGGACTCGTAACTCCTTGCCCGCAAATGTATATCTAGAAAATGTTATTGTAAGTGGCCCTGTCTTATTTTAATTACAAAAATGTACGTCCACCGATTCCGCAACTGTTAGACACCTTTGTTCTTGCAACCTAATGGCCCGCTCGTTACGTTCTTCTACATTGTAAATGTCTCCTCATCATATACGATTTCAGTTTGCTCCGTGGCCGGCCCACGTGGTTATAGGCCCGTATTTGTATACTGACATTTTCACAATAAAGGTTTTTAAAACAAAACACGGTAGTAGTATTTATATTGGTAAAGTTTTTACTTTTAGTCACTGTTTTCGAATCAGTAAAAGGCAAGTGAAATAAAGCAGTCCAATTACATGACGGATAAAAGGTATAATATGTAGGAACGCAGTAAAGATAAATGGTCAAGGGCAGTTGTGTTTTTCATGTCTGCAACATAAAGTGATCGATAAGAATCTGATAATCAGGCGTATCGGCGACTAAGACAGCAGGCGGAATCTCTTTTACTCAACGGCTCCGTCATGGAAGGAAGAAACGCCCTTTTTCTCGAAAAAGGAATATATTTTACTTGCAAGACAGTTGTAAATTTTCCGGGAAAGTACATTAGCCTGGAATATTATAACATATGTTTGAAAAAAAAATATTGTTCGAAAACAATAAAAAGCGTATTTTTTAGGTCATATGACCAAGCTTTTCATCATTAAATTAACAAAAGTAAAATGAACCAATGAAAAGTTTTATTAACAAGTCACATGACCTGTTATGCTTACGTTACGCGCTGCGCGCCGCGCCTCGGATCACTTCCGGGTGCGCTAACGCGGCGTGTCATATAACGCATTACGCGACAACGTAGGTCAAGAATATAGTCAAAATGTCTCCACCAACCAGCGTTCGGAACACAACCCCTTTCAGCAGTCCAAAAAGTTCTGTTAAATGACAATAGAGGGGACAGGCAACAAGAACCATCAGTCAAAGAGGGGAGGGCAAGTTCTTCTCTTCCGGGTCATGTTGGGGCGCTACCGGAACTGATCGAATTGGTAGTCTACAGTGTTTCTGGATGTTTCAGACTAAAGCTGGCGTCAGCATGAGACCACTACCATCTCGTAGCTCCGTCGTGGCCATTCCACGAGCAATCATGGCAGCCGCTCCCCACCAGAAGCCTGCGGGAGTCGGAGGCCCCCAAGACTTTTGTAGAATCTTCACGGCTGAGGGGACGCTTTTCGAGAATGGGACCCAAGCCCTATCAGGGAAGCGTCCGAGTTCAAAGGTGTCCCAGGGCCATTTTAGTGGACCAGGCCCAAAACCGAAGAGCCGGCCGCCATTTTGAGAGTCCTGTGGCAGCCGCCTATCGCTGCACCGCAAGAGCGGGAGCAACTCAACTACATGATGAGCGAGACGCTGTAGTCGCAAGAGCGGGTGGTAAACAGCTGAATGGCGGAAGAGGCACAGTGTAGCAAAAGCGGGCGGAATGGCAACTGAAACGGTAAAGGGGCGCCCCACTACAGCGTGTCTTCAGGTCAAACGGATTGTGGGACAAGGTTCAGAATTGAAGAGTCATCAAAAGGCAAAAAGTTCCGCCGGACCCCGGGAGCCGGCCGCCTATGTCGGGGGCGATCTCAGGCTACACCAGTGCTATAAGACTTGGGGAGGGTGTCGGAGCCAAGCGTCTTCTCCGAGTCCATGGCCATCACACCGCCCCTCAGGGGCGTCCGTCAAGCTGTTTAGGAAGGTAACATATCACATTGTTTTCTAATGCAGTCAGGTCCACAAACGACACTCACTTACTTTGAGAATAGTGAAGCTGCAGTAGGTGGAAATAAGCTTCAGACAGTGTTACAAGCACTGCTCAGAACTCTTAACTATGGCACCCAACATCCAGAACTTATGCCACTTGAGAATGGCAGTGACATCGAAGCAACTCAGGGACCAAAACCATTAACGTACTTTCACGTATGAAAATCTTACTTGGGGAGGGGGCAGGAGCGAAGCGCCCCCTCCCAGTCACGGCCACCACACCGTATGTTGAAAATTTGAAGCCATCGTTCTACAAAGTCAACCAAACTTGGATTGAAAAATCTAGAAAAATGTACAAACTGAAAACCAGTTTTAGTCTGCATAGCATCAGTAGCAACGCTTGAGTCAGCTTTGTGTCAAGCCGCCATTTTGATTCAACAAAGCACAGGCATTGAAAAAGGCTCAAACTCAGAACTCTGAACTATGGCACCCAACATCCAGGAGCTTGCCATCCGGATCTTGGAGCCTTGTGCTGCTTTCGACCTATTCACACATCGGTCCACTACTGACATCATCTTATAAACCAACGTTATGTAAATAGTTTTTTAATAAAATGTTTTACCCTGTTTCTTTGCTGGTGTGTTGTCTATATTTTTAATATTTGCATAGGGTTTGTCGTTATTTTGTGCGGGATGGGTGATGGAGCCGAGCTGTCTTGCAGCCCTCATGGTGTGGAGCTCAGTTCATCTCACTATTTTCGTATTTCTCATGAAGGGTTGTTCCTAATATTTCTATTTTAGCGAGGTCAAAAAGAGATCCAATTAGTGGCCTATTGATTTTGCTCGATTACTTTTATTTTTTTACACAATTTTTCACTATCTGCAAAGACTAAACAGAGTATTGCGACTTTGTGCTTGTTTGTAAATAGAGAATGATCCAAAGAGAACCAATTCTAAAACAGTAAATGCTTGGAGAACAATCAATCAAATGGAGAGACAAGCAGGCACGACGGATTACAACGGGGGCAAAGGCTTGCGTTAACTACCGTTCACTATCTGCAAAGAGAGATTACTACTAAGACAAAAGAGGGGAGGGGGGGTGCAGCGTTCAAAGCACATCAGCGTGCATAAATACGAAAATGTTTTTATCTATCACATACTTGACATTTTAAAGCTTTTCATATTTGCTATTAAAAAACCAATGAAATTCACAGAAAAAACCATAGGTTATAGTGGATATATAGTTAGGAATTTGCATTTACAAAACCTTGAAAATTCAATGAAAAAACCATTGGTTTTAGGCCATATATAGTTAGGGATTTGCATTTACAAAACCTTATTTTACTCGCATAAAACCATTGAAATTCCATATATAGTTATAAGCGCTAACTATATATCGCGCACCCGCAATCCACTGCTGATGATGTCACATATTACATCATTCATGACATGGTTAGTGACATCACTGATGACATCACTGATGACATCTCAAATGACATCACTGATGACATCACTGACATCTCATTTGACATTACTGATTACACCACTGATGATATCATTTATGTGATAATACATCTTCAGACTCTAATATAACCTTAGATACACTCAGTGTAAACAGGCACTCACAGACTGTCACACATCCATGGAGTTACTCACACACCTAGTCAGTCATGCAAAGAATCAATCACAACTCCATTTCCTCAACTATATAGTTATACACACTTTACTTATTCAAACATATAGTAACACATATTTACTCTCTTATACAATCCCTGATACAATCTCACAGTGATTCATACAGCCACTCACACATTCACTGGCTCTTATCCACAGTTATTTATATATGTCAACTCTCACATGTATTGTCTTTTACATACATACTTACTTGCACATGTAGCACTAAGATATCCATTCACTCACCAACACACCCATGCACAGTCAACCGCCCATATAGCTGTTTCCACATGCACTCTTGAACTCATACACCTAGTGAATCAACTGCTTACACATCTATGCACAGAGTCACACACCTCCCAGCCACCCACACACACACTCAGCCTCCCATTCAAATACTTGGGCAACCAATCAATAACCCATATAGCCACTCTTATAGCTACTGATCAACACATGCAGCAGCTTACACAACAACAGACATACTGATGCACAAATTAAGACAGTTTAGTCACTAACCCATGCACTCAGTGAGACACATTTAATCACTCACTCATACAGTCAGTCATGCACCTACTAAATCCATCATCCAGACACTTATACATCCACTCATTCTTCAATATGTAAGACATATTTTAACTTTACAGAAACATACAGTCACTGGATGTTGTCATCAGTGATGTCATTTGAGATGTCATCAGTGATGTCATTTGAGATGTCATCAGTGATGTCATCAGTGATGTCACTAACCATGTCATGAATGATGTAATATGTGACATCATCAGCAGTGGATTGCGGGTGCGCGATATATAGTTAGCGCTTATAACTATATATGGAATTTCAATGGTTTTATGCGAGTAAAATAAGGTTTTGTAAATGCAAATCCCTAACTATATATGGCCTAAAACCAATGGTTTTTTCATTGAATATATATATATATATATATATATATATATATATATATATATATATATATATATATATATATATATATATATATATATATATATATATATATTACCTACTGGCGGTCGCCAGTAGGTATATATAGTTAGGATTTTTTCTCTATGGGACTTTTGAAAATTCTATGTCTAATAACTTTGGCGTTTGTGGACGGAATCGGCTGAAATTTTCATGAAAATGGGGGGGTTTCGTCAAGGGGGGGCCGAGAAAAAAGGGGGGTCTCAAAACGCGTTTTTAACATTGAGATTTCCATAGGGCGTTTGGCCTCACTTTTAGCTCGAACGGCTGAATGGATTTGCACGAAACTTGGCAAAATTGTAGGGACTGTTAGCCCGATGTGCCTTTGCTGGGTCTCAATATATGTGCTCCAGTGGATTTTGAGAAATTAGCGTTTTAAAAAACAGATATATCTGTGACAGCATCCCGGGTAGCGCTCCGGTTCGCGAACTTTTCGCGTAACAGAGCTTTGCGAAGCGAAGCTGATTGGCTCTCCGGTGTCTGTCAACATTCTAAACAGTCCGGAGCGGCCGCCATCTTGTCTCTCGGTAGGATCGAGAGACAAGAAGAGGAGAAAAACGAAGGGGGAATTTAATGAAAGGGGGCAAGGTAGACCCTTCTTTACCCCCTAGGAATGATGTTGGGGTTATTAAAGGGTCCCGTGGGGCAAATAAAAAAAAATTGATTTTTAGCGGTAGAAGCGCTTTCCGGTTCATTGCACGAAACTTGGCAAAATTGTTGGGACTGTTAGCCCGATGTGCCTTTGCTGGGTTTCAATATATGTGCTCCAGTGGATTTTGAGAAATTAACGTTTTAAAGGGTCCCATGGGGCAAATAAAATTTTTTTGATTTTTAGCGGTAGAAGCGCTTTCCGGTTCGCGAACCGGGTAGCGAATCGGGACGCGAAACGGGAATTCGCCATTTTGCGTTTTGTTTTAATTAAATTACAAGATGGAGGAAAAACAATGTGAGAAATGGGTATAAGGGGGTACGGGAGACGTATCCTGACCCCCTATGTTTTCTGAGGGTGGCTGAGGATGCTCATATATGTTGATACTTGTCTTCCAGCGGCTGCGCGTGAGCGTTTTTGTTTTTTTTTGCTGCGTGACGTCTGTTAACGTTCGATTCGAAGGAAATCAGGAAGTGTTGACCGCCATTTTGACACTGCGAGTAAATATATTGTTAAAAATAATTGTTATAAATTAATCCGTATTGATAAACATTGACTGCGCCATCTTGCTTTTTTTCCAATGCCATACTTTTGTCTAGCACGGCAGCCATTTTAGATGCCTTGACCAGACCCACTCTCTGCACGCCGCCGATCCTCAGCATGGCTCCCCACCCTCGCAAGCATCTCCCCCACGCACTGGTCACCCCCGCTCTCTGTCTTATGCATGGGCTATAAACCTCCCCCCATCTGCGCTGCTCTTCCCTGAGAATCACACCCTGTGCCCGCCCGACACCTCCCTTTCACCCTATTCACTACCGCACCCTCTGACACTCCTCTTCCTTTGTGTCTGATTGTCCAGGCCGGTCCCAGGCTATCACCTAGCCCTGCGGATGTAGTTTATGGCCTCAACTGTAAAGAATCACCCCTCTTCAAAGGAGTTACAGTAGATCAAGGCCCCCACCTCATGAGATCCTTCAGACCACACGCGTTCCTACTATCTGATAACGATCCTGTATTGTGATTGGGGAGGGGATTCTCACTGTGAGGGTGTGTGGGACCGAGCCTGAAGCGGAAGATTCCAGGGATGCCTTTTTGTACATCAAAGTCTTCACAATTATGTGTCACATTAAAAATATATAGCACTCCAACAAAGTAGTAGGATTATAACGCTTTAATAACTTATAAATATATACAAAGCACCAAAAACAGTAAACACGTTAAAAAAAAAAAATGTATACAAAAGCAACAATGGTCAGTAGCGGTCTGTTGTGCGAATAGTCCGAAAGCAGCACAACGCGCCGAGATCTGGACGGCACTCAGGTGATGTCCTTTACTTGCCGCACTGGTCTTGGCATCCTACAATACTGCACCGAAAAACGGCGTGGGGCGCCCCGGGGGGGGGGGGGGGAGGCGGCATGAACGGGCCTCTCCAGGTGGAGGCTCCTCTGCTGCAATGGGGCGCCCCTTTAGCGTTTCAGTTGCCATTCAGCGGTCTTCCACCCGCTTTTGCTGCACTGTGCCTCATCCGCCATTCAGTTGTTTATTGCCCGCTCTTGCGGCTACAGCGTCTCGCCCACCATCTAGTTGAATTGTGCCCACTCTTGCGGTGCAGCGATAGGTGGCTGCCACAGGACTCTTAAAATGGCGGCCGGCTCTTCGGATTTGGGCCTGGTCCACTAAAATGGCCCTGGGACACCTTGGAACTCGGACGCTTGCCTGCTAGGGCTTGGGCCCCATTCTCGAAAGCGTCCCCTCAGCCTTGAAGATTCTACAAAAGTCATGGGGGCCCCCGACTCCCGCAGGCTTTCGGTGGGGAGCGGCTGCCATGATTGCTTGCGGAATGGCCACGACGGAGCTACGAGATGGTGGTGCTCTCATGCTGACGCCAGCTTCAGTCTGAAACATCCAGAAACACTGTAGACTATCAATTCCATGACTTCCGGTGGAGCCTCAACGTGACCCGGTAGGGAAGAACTTGCCCTCCCCTCTTTTGATTGATGGTTCTTGTTTCCTGTCCCCTCTGTTGTCATCTAATGGAACCTTTTTGGATTGCAGAGTGAGAAAAAAAAGGTGGGGCTTTCATCGTTTGGGAAAAAAAATTTTTTTAATCCAATGAAAAGTGTTATTTTTAGGTGATATGATCAAGCATTTCATCATTAGGAAACCAAAAGTAAAATGAACCAATGAAAAGTTTTATAAAGAAGTCACATGACCTGTTATGCGGCTTTGGGCTATAAAAAGCCTACAAAATCCGTTGGCCTGTGAGGCGGCGTCAGTAGCGGACCAATGTGCGAATAGGCTGAAGGCAGCACAAAGCGCCGAGATCCGGATGGCACCGAGGTGGTGTCCAGCAAGTTGCCGCACTGGTGTGGTCATCCTACAATGCTGCGCCGAAAGACGGCGTGGGGTGCCCGGGGGGGGGGGGAGGCGGCGCGAACTAGCCTCTCTCGCCTCCCCAGGTGGAGGCACCTGATGTGCAGTGCGGCGCCCCTTATCTTTTCACTCGCCGTCCAGCTGAGTTGCGCCCGCACTTGCTGCTACAGTAGGCCGAAGGCAGCCCAACGCGCCGAGATCCGGATGGCACCGAGGTGGTGTGGGGCGCCCCTTATCTTTTCACTCGCCGTCCAGCTGAGTTGCGTCCGCACTTGCTGCTACAGTAGGCCGAAGGCAGCACAACGCGCCGAGATCCGGATGGCACCGAGGTGGTGTCCAGCAAGTTTCACTGGTGTGGCCATCCTACAATCCTGCTCCGAAAGACGGCGTGGGGTGCCCGGGGGGGGGGAGGCGGCGTAAACGGACCTCTCCCGCCTCCCCAGGTGAAGGCACCTCATCTGCAGTGGGGAGCCTCTTAGCGTTTCACTCGCCTTCCAGCTGAGTTTTGCCCGCTCTTGCGACACAGTGCCTCACCCTCCATCCAGCTGAGTTCCGCCCGCTCCTGCGGTACAGCGCCTCACCCCCCATCCAGCTGAGTTTCGCCCGCTCTTGCGGTACAGTGACTCACCCGCCATCTAGCTGAATTGCGGCTACTCTTGTGGTGCAGCGATAGCCGGCTGCAACAGGACTCTCAAAATGGTGGCCAGCTCTTTGGATTTGGGCCTGGTCCACTAAAATGGCACTGGGACACCTTGGAACTCGGACGCTTGCCTGCTAGGGCATGGGCCCCATTCACGAAAGCGTCCCCTCTTTTGACTGATTGTTCTTGTTGCCTATTTCTTCTGTTGTGATTTAATGGAACCTTTTTGGACTGCCAAAAGGGGTTCTGGTCCGACCGCTGGTTGGTGGAGACATTTTGACTATATCCTGGACCTGCCCGGCCTCGCCGAAAAATGGCGCTGGTATAAATGGGTCTCGTAACTCCTTGTTGTGTACTGGTTGCTCAACCTTGATATCACGAGATACGTATGCAGTTTTGAAGCACATGGCGGGCAGGGACGAGAATTGATTGAACATTTGGACATCCCTATTGATATTAAGTTCTGATGTGTTATTGATTACTGTACTATTGAAAGTTCTAATTAACGTCACCTATGATACTTGCCCGCAAATGTATATCTAGATAATTTTATTGTAACTGACCCTGTCGTATTTTAATTATAAAATGTACGTCCACCGATTCCGCAACTGTTAGACACCTTAGTTCTTGCAACCTAATGGCCCGCTCGTTACGTTCTTCTACAGTGTAAATGTCCCCTCATCATATACGATTCCAGTTTGCTCCGTGGCCGGCCCACGTGGTTATAGGCCCGTATTTGTATACTGACATTTTCACAATAAAGGTTTTTCAAACAAAACATGGTAGTAGTACCTTTTTTGGTATAGTTTTGAATAATAGCCACTGTTTTCGAATGAGTAAAAGGCAAGTGAAATAAAGCAGCCCGATTACATGACGATTAAAAGGTATAATACGCAGGAACGCAGTAAAGATAAATGGTCAAGGGCTGTTGTGTTTTCCACTCCTGCAACATAAAGTGATCGATAAGAATCCGATATTCATGCCTATCAGCGACTAAGACAGCAGGCCGAGCCTCTTTTGCTCAACGGCTCCCTCATGGGACGAAGAAACGCCCTTTTTCTCGAAAAAGGAATATTTTACTTGCAGGACAGTTGTAAATTTTCCGGGAAAATACATTAGCCTGGAACATTGTTAGTGATGAACTGTAAATGCATCTGGGTCCTTTGCTTTACAAGTCAGAGTGAGAAAAAAAAAGGTGGGGCTTTCATCATTTGGGAAAAAAAATGTTCGAAAGCAATGAAAAGTGTTATTTTTAGGTCATATTACCAAGCCTTTCATCATTAGAATAACAAAAGTAAAATGAACCAATGAAAAGTTTTATTAACAAGTCACATGACCTGTTATGCTTACGTTACGCGCTGCGCGCCGCGCTCTGGATCGTTTCCGGGAAGCTGCGCTCGCGCACCGGAGCACTTCCGGGTGCGCTAACGCGGCGCGTCATATGACGCATTACGTGACAACGCAGGTCCAGAATATAGTCAAAATGTCTCCACCAACCAGCGATCGGAACACAACCCCTTTCAGCAGACCAAAAAGTTCTGTTAAATGAGAAGAGAAGGGACAGGCAACAAGAACTATCAATCAAAGAGGGGAGGGCAAGTTCTTCTCTACCGGGTCACGTTGAGGCTCCACCGGAACTGATCGAATTGGTAGTCTACAGTGTTTCTGGATGTTTCAGACTGAAGCTGGCGTTAGCATGAGAGCACCACCATCTCGTGGCTACGATGTGGCCATTCCGCGAGCAATCATGGCAGTTGCTCCCCACCGGTAGTCTACGGGAGTCGGGGGTCCCGGTGACTGTTGTAGAATCTTCAAGGCTGAGGGGACTCTTTTGGGAATGGGGCCCATGCCCTAGCAGTCAAGCGTCCGAGTTCCACGGTTGCCCAGAGCCATCTTTGCAGGCCAGGCCCAAGTCTGTGGAACCGACCGCCATTTCGTGAGCTCCGTAACAGCCGCCTGTCGCTGTACCGCAAGATTGGGTGCAATTCCGTTGGATGGCGGGTGAGACGTTGTAATAGCAAGAGCAGGCGCAATTCAGCTGGCCGAGCGAGGCACTGTGTCGCAAGAGCGGGCGCAAGTCAGCTGGTCGAGTGAAGCGCTGGGGTGTAGCTGAGAAACCTCCACCTGGGGAGGTGGGGGAGGCTCGTTCGCGCCGCCTCTCTCTTCTACTGCACCCCACGCCGTCTCCTGGCGCAGGTATATGTGATGGTCGAAACAGGGCACCGCAGGACGTGTCTTCAGGTCAAACGGATTGTGGGACAAGGTGTGGAGCAGGCGCAATTATCTCGGGGGCCTCCGTCAAGCGGTTCAGGGAGGCACCGCATCACATTGTTTTCCAATGCAGTCAGGTCCACAAACAACCCCCACTTACTTTGAGAATAGTGAAGCTGCAGAAGGTGCAAATAAGCTTCAGACAGTGTTACAAGCGCTGCTCCGAACCCTCAGCTATGGCACCCAACATCCAGGACTTATGCCATTTGTGCAAGGCAGTGACATCGAAGCATCTCAGGGACCAAGCAACATACCATATCCAGACTCCTTCCCACAACCTCTGCCTTCCTTCTTACCTAGTTATTGTTCTTTCACTCCCACTCCAGGCTTTTAGTCTGTGGATGGAAAACCATGAACCTACACTCACGTATGAAAATCTTACTATTGATGCTTGACTGAGGCCAAGGAGATCAGAGTGCATGAGTCTCATGCTCGATCGATTGAGCTAGCCGGATCAGGCAACAAAAAGGTGGAGGTGAAGGTGGCGGCATCAGCAAGGCATCCTCACACACAACTTGTCGGACATCAGCTCTGGATGTACTGGGGACGAGTCTTGGCGCATGGTGTCGTCCCCGGGCAATTTGCACAACGGTCCTCCACCCCTAGGCCGCCAGCTATGATACCTCAACAGGAACAGTGATGGATGTTGCAGCAGGCTGCCATGTAAATAGTTATTTAATAAAACGTTTTACCCTGTTACTTTGCTGGTGTGTTGTATATATTTATAATATTTGCTTAGGGTTTGTCGTTATTTTGGGTGGGGTGGGCGGCGGAGCCGAGCTGTCTTGCAGCCATCAGGGTGTCGAGCTCAGTTCCTCTCACTAGTTTCGTATTTGTCATGAGGGGTTGTTCATAATGTTTCTATTTTAGCGAGGTCAAAAAGAGATCCCATTAGTGGCCTACTGATTTTGCTTGATTCCTTTAGTTTTTTAACGATTTTTCACTATCTGCAAAGACTAAACAGAGTATTGCGACTCTGTGCTTGTTTGTAAATAGAGAATGAACCAAAGAGAACCAATTCCAAAACAATAAATGCTAGGATAACAATCAATCAAATGGAGAGAGAAGCAGGCACGACGGATTAAAACGGGGGCAAAGGCCTGTGTTACCTACCCTTCACTATCTACAAAGAGAGAATATTCCTAAAAGAAAAGAGGAGGGGGGGGGGGCAGCGTTCAAAGCACATCAGCGTGCATAAATACGAAAAAAAATTTACCTACCACGTACTTGACATTTTACAGCTTTTGATATTTGCTATTAAAAAACCATTGAAATTCACTGAAAAAACCATAGGTTATAGACCATATATAGTTAGGAATTAGCATTTAAAAAACCTTAATTTACTCGCACAAAACCATTGAAATTCGCATATATAGTTAGTTGCACTAACTATATATCGCGCACCCACAATCCACTGCTGATGATGTCACATATTACATCATTCATGACATGGTCAGTGACATCACTGATGACATCACTGATGACATCTCAAATGACATCACTGATGACATCACTGATGACATCTCAAATGATATCACTGATGACATCACTGATGGCAACTCAAATGACATCACTGATAACATCACTGATATAACCTTAGATACACTCAGTGTAAACAGACACTCACAGATTGTCACTCATCCATGGAGTTACTCATACACCTAGTCAGTCATGCAAAGAATCAATCACACCTCCATTTCCTCAACTATACCGTTATACACACCTTACTTATTCAAACATATTCTAACACATATTTACTCTCTTATACAATCACTGATACAAGTTTACAATGATCCATGCAGCCACTCACATATTCACTGGCTCTTATACACAGTTATTTATATATGTCAACTCTCTCATGTACTGTGTTTTACAAATGTACTTACTTTGACATATAGCACTGAGATATCCATTCACTCACCAATGCACTCATGCACACAGTCAACCACCCATACAGCTGTTTCCACATGCAGTTTTGAACCCATACATCTAGTGAATCAACTGTTCACACATCTATGCACAGAGTCACACACCTCCCAGCCACCCCCACACACACACTCACTCTCCCATTCAAATACTTGGGCAACCAATCAATAACCCATATAGTTACTCATATAGCTACTGATCAACACATGCAGCAGTTTACAGAACAACAGATATAATGATGCACAAATTAAGACAGTTTAGTCACTAACCCAAGCACTCAGTGAGACACATTTAATCACTCTCTCATACAGTCAGTCATGCACCTACTAAATCCTTCATCCAGACACTTATACATCCACTCATTCTTAAATATGTAAGACATATTTTAAATTTACAGAAACATACAGTCACTGGATGATGTCATCAGTGATTTCATCAGTGATGTCACTGACCATGTCATGAATGATGTAATATGTGACATCATCAGCAGTGGATTGCGGGTGCGCGATATATAGTTAGTGCAACTAACTATATATGCGAATTTCAATGGTTTTGTGCGAGTAAATTAAGGTTTTTTAAATGCTAATCCCTAACTATATATGGTCTATAACCTATGGTTTTTTCAGTGAATTTTCAAGGTTTTGTAAATGCTAATTCCTAACTATATATGGTCTATAACCTATGGTTTTTTTCAGTGAATATATATATATATATATAAATATATATACATATATATGTATATCAATTCCATTTTTGCGCAGTCAAACTTTCTCGCGCACTCCCAGCCACTTGTTTCACCAATAACGACCAAAAATCCAAAGTGGGTTCTGTTATTTAATTCTCATAACATCATAACAGCTCTTAACCAGCACACTGCTCGACACGTTTCGCGTCTCACGCCGCTTGTTCACAAGGCTGTTTTTACAAGCTGTGTATTTTACTAAAGTGTATAAATAAGGAGATGTGAAGAGAAAAAAATAAATGAATAAACTCGGAAGTGACCCGTTGGATGTCACTTCCTTTCAAACACCGCTAAGCATTGTGGTATATGTAGTTTACAAATTGTCAAATTGATGTCATCCCTTTTAAATATACAGTATATACATATATATGTTTCCTCCAGTGGCTCTGTAAGCTTATATTACACACTGAGAGTTTAAGAGTGTGTAATCTCGGATTCTCTACATCGTGTGATTCACATCCATTGTTGGCTATGTCTCTTGTTTATTCTCTCCGGTGGGTCTTTCAAAATGGGTTTTACCACAGGAATTTCCAATGTGTGTAAACTTCTACATGATGATTGATTTATGTGTGATTATTTCTTCCCTCCAGTGGGTCTAATTTGAATCCCTAAGCTTAATGTATATTTCCCCAAAACTTTTTTATGTAATCTAATTTTCGTCTTTTATTTTATTTTTATTTTTTTCTTTCTCTAGCGGTGCGATTTTGTGTGAATTAAAAACGTGCACATGTGAGTGAAAACACATTGAAAATTGATCGTTCTTTAGAGGGAAGTGGATACATTAGAGTTCAAAAATATTTGTGCAGTCAGTTCTCGGGAGGGAATCAGAGATGGTAGTGCAATTCCTCGTCCTGGTTCAATCCATGAGGGGTCAAAGTTCTGAAGCTCAGGATATGCTTTGACTCTTTCTGTCGCAAGGTTTTTTCGCAGTCACCACTGCGTGGATGGGATTCAACTGTTTCTATCGCGTAGAATTTCAGTTCCTTCCAATTGCTGTTGTGTACTTTTTCCATGTGTCTTGCGACAGCATTGCTCCGATCACAGTTCACTGTTGCCCTTACATGTTCGAAGATGCGTTTTTTAAGTTCGCATTTTGTACTGCCCACGTATTTCAATGCACATGGGCATTCTATGATGTACACCGTGAATTGCCTCTTGCTGTTTATGAGTTGTTGAATCTTCCACATGCGTTTATTTGCCATCAGGATTTCTTTTTTGTTTGTAGCAATGGCACAGACTTTACATCCTGTACGTTTCAAGAACCCTTTGTGTTTCAACCATGTTTCTGTTTTTTTGAGAGGCTGAAAATGACTGTGCACCATTTTACATTCATAATTTTGGTCAGGAAGTCTGTAGTGTCCTTTAGGTAAGATGTTAGATTAATCATGTGGAGTTGCAAAAAAAAGTCTACATATTTTGATATATTTTCACTCATACTTCCAATCGCAGAGATGATTGGGCGACCGGGAGTAGGTGTGACTTGTTTATGGATTTTAGGGAGGAAATATAAATTCGGAGTGATCGGATACTCATTAGTTAGGAATTTACTTTCGTCTTTTGACAGTAATCAAAGTCTTTTCCAATTGGAAATCTGTTTGCGAGTTTTTTCATGGCTTTCAGACATAGCGAACTGTGTGGATTTCAGGTAACAGGAAGAGTCGGATAAATGTCTTTCTGCCTCAATCATATAATCGCAGATTAATCGCTATTTCGGCCTACCCGCGGCTGGACTGCGATCTCGCAAATAGCGATATCGCTATTAGCGATATCGCTATTTGCGAGATCGCAAATTCGCGAGATCGGGAAAACGGGAAGTCGCATTTCGAGCCCAGTGATGACATCACAACCAGGAAGCTGCCGGTTCCCAGCACCATTTTGCACATTGAGGCAGAGAGACAGGGAGCAGATAGAAGAGCTGCTGCACATCTTGGCTTGCAGAGTGAACCACAGAGCCACAACCCATAACATGGCTGAGGAAGCTGCACCAGGGACCAGCAGCTCGGCTGGGAGGAAGTGAAAGCTCAAATTCAGCGAGCAGGAGCTGGAGCACCTTATCGAGGGAGTTGTGGCTAACCACGACCAACTGTTCGGTGCCAATTCCAGGAGGGTCCCAGAAATGGAGAAGAGGCGCATTTGGCAGGGGATAGCCTCTGCAGTTAACTCGGTGGGAGTGGCGGCCAGGTCCCTGGAAGAACTTAAAAAGAGGTGGTACGACCTCCGAGGCCGTGCCAAGGAGAAGGTGGCGGCGCGCCTTGGGGAGTCCTCGGGCACAGGAGGAGGAGGTCCGACGGTACCACCGAACACCGCCCTGGAGGACCAGGTGGAAAACACCCTCGAGATGGAGGCCGTTGTGGGTTTCACTGCACTGGACTCATCCGCCCCCACACAAGACACCCAAGGTAAGTGGCATGCGACTGCGACCCTGCCCCCTATGGATGTCCATGACCAAATAGGCCCCCCCAATGTCCCATAGGCATGTAATTGTTGCACATCAAGGATTGTCCTGAAGCATTGTGGGAGATGTAGTCTGGCCACAATGTAGTAGTACCACAATGCAGCCATTGTGGGAGATGTAGTCAGGTCCCAATGCACACAAAGCCACTGCCATTCAGGGAATGTCACCCAGCATGCATGTAGCAACTGCACGTCTGCCAGATGCATACAACTAATGGTCCTCCACTTACCCCCACAGGTGGAGATACCAGTGACAGTGACAGGCTGGTGATCGACGACAGCGTCCTGGAGGTGCCAACACATACCCAGGCACCAGCCCCTACCGCTGCAACTGTACCACCATCAACTATCACCAGCAGCGTCCCACCTGCAACTGCTGCAGCGCCCTCATCTGCTGCCATCGCAGCCCCCATTGTGCTCCCTGCCACCGCTGCTCCTCCCAGAGCTGCAGCCAGGTCAGTCACTCCTGTGGCCCCCGCAGCGACTGCCACAGCCACACCAGCAGGCACACCCCCAGCGACGAGCACACCTGCAACACCGGTGGCCTCACCCCCATCAGCTGGCACCTCAACATCCGGGGCTGCGCCACTGTCCAGTCAGCCCCCAGCCTCACAATCCGGCCAGCAGGGCAGGCGTGGCAGGTCACGCCAGCGATCCGCAGCTGCTACCAGGCGGGCCAATGGTGATGGACAGGCGCGGCTCAGCATCGAGCGACGGATGCTGCACATACACCAGCGCCAGGCACGGCAGCAGGGGGCAATTCAACTCCAACTATGCAACATTGGCCGCAACGTGGCATGCGTTGCTACCCAGATTGAAGGCATGAGGGCCGACCTGGCCGGTGTGGGCAATGGAATGGCCCGCATTGCTGCAGCCGTGGAGGCCAACACCCGTGCCATGAATAGAATGTACGGTGGCCAACGCCGGCACCACCGCCAACTGTTGACCCAGCTTGGCACCTACAGCAGGGCAAGCTATGTGTCGGCAAATGCCACATCCCTATTGGCGAGGCGCTGTCTGACACAGCAGCACACTGTCATCCAGTGCAGTGTGGACATGTCGAGGGTGCTGGAGACCCTCACCACGGCTGTCGTGGCTCTTCACCCTCCACCCATTCCATCTGTTGTGGGGGGTGATGATGCGAGTGAGGGGGCGTCCAGCCTGAGCTCGCAATCAGCCTCACAGGCCCCACTACCCACCCGCAGCACCAGGACCCCCCCATTGCCTGACGCCCCGGAGGAGGAAGGCCCTCAGAGGCGTTGTGGAGGGACACGCTCTAGGCACACCTAGAGGACTGTAATCACCACTGGCACAGGCTGAGGTCAAGCCTGGCAAGCACAGCAGTATGGCGTAATACTGTTTGTGGGACTAATTTGGCACGGACCCTTACATTTACTTTTGTGAATTGAACAGGTACTTTTATTTTGACCTTTGGCACGGACCCTTACATTTACTTTTGTGAATTGAACATGTACTTTTATTTTGACCTTTGGCACATACCCTTATATTGACATTTGTGAATTGAACAAATACATTTATTTTCCTACACACATTAGCGTTGTGTCTTCTTTACATTTTTCATGCATTGTTGATTAGTGGGGTGATGGCAGTGGTTGTACTAGAAACTGTTCACTGTGATGTGGTTGCGACGTCTGTGCCCTTCTGCTGGGGTCTCCCCTTGTGCATGGCGCGCATGTGCAGGTGGCCGGTTGTCCCCCTCAGATTCACTGCCAGAGATGTCAACAGGTATCCGGCGCTTGGTTGCAATGTTATGTAGTATTGCGCAGACAGCCACTATGCGGCAGCACTTTGCAGGACTGTAATACATGGCCCCACCTGTCTTGTGCAGTATGCGGAACCTGCTCTTGAGCAGGCCAAATGTCCTTTCTATGCAATTTCTTGTCCGTATGTGAGCAATATTGTAGCGCCGTTGCTGGGGTGTAGCAGGGTTGAGGTATGGGGTCAGGAGGTATTCACGGAGGGTGTAGCCACTGTCACCTGAATGAGAGGAGCAGATGGTGATTGCCTGTGCTGCGCTGTTACATCTTTGCAATGTGACATTTCAATCAAAGTGTACTTACCAAGTAGGTGTCCTTCCCCAAACTCTCCCCTGACCAGCCGTGTGTGGAGTGCGCTGTGCCGGAAGATGAAGGAGTCATGGGTACTCCCTGGGTACCGTGAGACAATGTCAGTGATGTATGTCTTGGCATTGCAGACCATCTGGATGTTGAGGGAGTGGTAGCACTTTCTGTTGCGGAACATATACTCCATGCCAGCTGGTGGGCAGACGGCGACGTGGGTACAGTCTATGCATCCGAGCACATGTGGAAAATGGGCTACATTGTAGAATTGTAGCTTTGTCATGTCCAATTCCTGTTGGCTGGCGGGGAATTTGATGTGACGGTGTAGCTGGGTGAGCATGGCGTCTACAAAACTGTTGAGGCAGCGTGACATGGTGGGCTGGGATATTCCCCCAGCGGCCGCTACTACCCCCTGGAAGCTTCCGGAGGCCAGGAGGTGCAGGCTACACAATACCTGCACATGTGTGGGCACAGAATTGTTTCGCCTTGTTGGGTGCTGCATGATGGGGTCAAGTTCTTGTATCAGCCAGGTGATCATTTCCCCATTCAGCCTGTATTTAGCATAAATCTGTTCTCTGGGTTGGCCCAGCAAGGTGACCCGCAGCCGGTAAATCCTTGCCTGCCTCATGCGTCTCCTCCGTGCTGCTCGCTGTAGCCTTCGCCGCCTCACCACCATGTACATCCCAGGCATTGTGGAAAGCCTAATGCTGCTGCTGAATGTCCTTATGTGTGATTGGTCAGGCCTGGCCCTGTTGGTGATAGGACAACGGTTTTTTGAAAAAAAAATTCTATGCCTTTCATGGTTACCACCTGCTTTGAGTTGTCCTTATTTTGCGCCGTGCAAATAGCGATTTTTGGGTTTTTCGCAAATTGCGATTTTTCTTGAATGCCGATTGCGATTTTCTATTGCGAATTCGCTATTATTTTCGCAGATTCCGTGGTGTGTCGCTATTTCCGAATCGCTAATGCTCAGCGGCAGGGATTCTGCGATTATATTAGCGAATTCGCAAATATGTGTTAGCGAATTCGCTATTTTGTTGTTGAATGCCGATTACGGAAATTGCGCCCGCATTTGCGTTTTCGCAGCGATTGCGGGCGCAATTTCACTTCATGAATCAGGCTGTTAGTTCTGTTATAACTCTATCGCTGAACACATCCACCACGTCTCTTGGAATTAAAAGTAGAAACGTGGATTTCGGACGGAATGGACTAGTGACCGGACAGTTCATGTTGATAGTTTGACTCACCATCGGTGGAATTTGTGAGTCATCATTGTATGCCAATACATATATATATATATATATATATATATATATATATATATATATATATATATATATATATATATATATATATTCACTGAAAAAACCAGAGGTTTCACACCAGTTATAGTTAGGAATTAGCATTTAAAAAACCTAAGAAATTCACTGAAAAAACCATAGGTTTCACACCAGTTATAGTTAGCTGGAAATTTTACTGACATAAAACCAATGAAATTCCACGTTATAGTTAGTTGGACTCACTATAACTTGCGCATGTAATGCACTGCTGATGACATCACATATTACATCATTCATGACATGGTCAGTTATATCACTCATGACATCACTGATGACACCATCCAGTGAATGTGTGTCTTTCTGAAAAATAAATATGTTTTATATATGTACTAGCGGCCCGTCCCGACGTTGTCCGGGTAAAAAAAGGCTAGGCAGCAATGGTTTTAGTATCATTGTACATTCGTCCCACATGATAAGAGACACATTTTGAAGCAGTGTCCCCAAAAGTCCGTTTTTCCGAATAGAGTATATTGAATCCCTTTCAAGGGAAACTGTTAGAGGCAGTTTAAAGGTAGAATGTGCTGTTTTCCCAGCTGTTAGCAAAGTGGCAGCTATTCTAGATGAAGCAACAGCTAGAGCCAAATTCCCAGAAGATCGAACTTTGGCAAGTATGAGGTTGATTAGGTAAGTCTTTCCTGTGCCACCGGGGGTGTCTATGAACAATAGTTTGCTTTGCTTCTTTTCAACACTATCAACTATGGTGTTGTAGGCGAGTTGTTGATCGGGAACTAAGTTAGGCAAGTGTTGAGCAAGGTAGTTATTTAGCTCTGGAATATTGTGTGCAGTAGCGATATTGTGGTATCCAGTTAGGTTAGTTCGGACCGCTGGCGGAGGGCTAAAATCTTGTAAGGACTTATCGCTTAATAGGTACAGTGAGTCTTCAATTTCTATAAGTCCTTGGTTTATGATTTCATTGTTGATAGCAGCCCGTGCCGACGTTGTCCGGGTATGAATTGCTGCCGGCCAGTAGTATATTGTTTTGTAGGATTTCCTTTTGATAGCATTTCTTATCTGCGACAGGCCTGTGAAACGCTCCGATTCACAGTGCACTGCTGATGCACTTAAGAGTGCGCGTTCAGTAGTGTGTGAACTCGAGTTTCCCTACTTTATATTTCTTTGCAATATTATATAGCGCAAACTCCACAACATGGCATGAGCACAATTTACATTACAGAAGAACACATTCATTTGTGGTAGGCACGGGGAGACAAAGCGATTTGCCTGGAATCACAGAATGTTGAGCTGATGCCGAGATTCGAACGTAGCTCCCCAGCTCTAAAGTTCGCAATTCTAGAACTTGTGGCGGGAGGTGTGTCTAAAAGTGTATGTTGGTGCTGGCCATCAATGAGAGAGACCTGTGCATTTTTCAAATGGGTGGTGAAAAAATATGAGTATGTTACTGGAGATGTGGTCCGCCGTGCCACCAATGTACTTACCGGGGGAGGGTAAACACCGATTATTCCGCATCTTTCTGATATACTGCCCATAACTTTGTATAAATAATGTGGACAGCACTGTACAGATACATTGGGTACACACCATAATATGATCTGCTGCTTTAACTAGATTTTTAAATGACACTTATTTACAGTCAGGTAAAGTCAAATATATAAATCTTTCAGTGTCTATTCTAGTAGTACTTGATGAACTACAATTGTGGCAGTCATGCTGCCATTGATAAGAAAGGCTGAAAATATTATCTACATCTACACCTTCATCTTCCAAAACACCAAACATATACATTAAAAATTCCTGACAATCCTGCTGAATGTTCTGTGAAAATTTATCTTGACCAGAACACATATCTAAAATATTTCGAATTTCTGTTACACTTTCTATTTTTGCTCTATCACTGCTACATTTCTCAAACACAGAATTCAATAAACCACACAATCTTTGATCCCGATTTTCAACAATCTGTTCTTGTAAAGTTTTAAGAAAAAAAACAACATTAACCACTACATTAGCATAGCAGTTGACACCAGAACTATTTTCAAACTGAAATCCAACAACATTTTCTTCACAATTCTTTTTCTTCCTGTTTTCAATTACAGTTTCATCTACTTTTTGTCTTTTTGCTACTACCTCACTGCAATTACTCTCATTTCTTCTTTTTCGGCCTACCATACGTTTTTCAAACAGAGGATATTGAGGCAAATGTGGACCATATTCTCTTCTTAATCTATTGTATTCTTTAACACAATCTAGATCTGCACACATTTTTGTCTCATCACACTCAATCAAGTACAATCCTGATAAAGTTCTGACTCGGGATAATGCCACATATGCCATACCCTCTTTAAACACAGATCTTCCAATGTTCACTAAAGCAATATTTACACTTAAACCTTGAGATTTATGAATTGTTACTGTATATGCCAAACAAACAGGAAACTGTTTTCGGCGAACATATAAGTCTTTTACAAGCAAAAATCTAGCAGAACAACGACTGATTTGTTGTACTTGCTCAATGCCATCAAATTTTATTTTAAAAAATTCAATTCCATCTCTATTTCTATAATTCACAAAATCAACAACATAACCCATTGCTCCATTTACCAGACCTCTTTCAACATTTAAATTCCTTCTCAAAATGATACGACAATTTAAACACACATTCAAAGTCTTTTCAAAACCAGCTGTTTTAGAAATACTTTTCTCTAATGAATCCAATTTAGTTTTCAAATTTTCAGACAAAACAATTGTTGCACCCATATGCTCTATTTTATCTATTGCTTCTAGTTTCACAATCTCTTCATTTTCTAACTCTAACATTTTGTTGTTGAAGATGGAACATTCTTGCAGAGTTGGCATCAAACATATCCCAGATTTCTTCTCAGTCATTTTTTTAAAAATATTCTCTGGAAGAATGTTTTCATTTGGATACAAATTTGAAATTAATCGAGCATGTAAAGCTTCTTTCCCAAGCTCGCTTACTTTTCCAATTCTTACATCTTGTAGAATATTTTTATAATCTTCATCCTTTGCCTGTCGCATATTTTGAAGCAGTTCAGAATATTTAAAATTTAACCATATATTAACGTTTCCAATGCTTCCAAGGGACTTCCTGGTATCTTCATGCGTGAGCATTTTAAACACTGGTTGTCCTTTTACTGGAGTCAACTGCAATAGATCTCCAAAAACAATAATGTGTTTTCCTCCAAATAACACATCATACTCTGTTCTAAGAATTTCTTGCATTCTCAAATGCACAAAAGCAAGCATTAGATTTGAGACCATGCTTACTTCATCAATGATAAGAAGTTTCATTTTCTTCAAGACTCTTGAAACTTCAGAACACGCATCTCCAGATAACTTGTTGTAATGCAATTTATTATCATGCTCAACTGGCAGCATCAGTAAACGATGTAGAGTAATCCCTTTAATATTATGTGCTGCCAGACCAGTTGGAGCAGTTACAACACAAGACAGTGGTGAATCAGTCCTTTTCTGCAGATAACTTGCAATGGCTTTAATTAGAAAACTTTTTCCTGTCCCCGCTTCTCCACTTACGTACAGTCGGACAGGGTCAAATGATGTACATGAGCACTCTTTTTTCTCATGTCTGAATCCATGTTCAATCTGCTCTGTGACTTCATCATATATCTTTTTCTGTCCAACGTTTAGTTGCTTTACCAAATCTTCTAAGTTAACTCCATCCTCTTGAGCTTGTTCCATAGCTCTTTCCACCTCATCCATGGCAGTGGCAGCTTCATTTTGGATAATAGGTCCTCCTAGTGGATCCTGACTCAATGAAGTAGAACTCTGACTATCTTGAGAACTGCCTCTAGCTATCTCTTCAGCAATTGTGGTTTCTTGCTCTATTTCTTCATTCAACATTTGCAGATAATTTAGAAAAATAGGACATTCTATGGTATCCTTAGTTGCATTAAAAGAGTCTTCATAACAGAGAAAATCTCCAAGTAGTTCCTCTTCTGTACGCCATGGCTTAAAGAGTTGCAAAAGAGCTAAATAGTAAAATTCTCTTTTGTCTGGAGCTTCACAACTCAATTTTCGATGATTAATCAAATGGCCTTTTTTCTGCTTCACTAGACATCCTTCATAGCCAATGACTGCATATTTTCCATTATTGATATCTTCTGTGATGTTCCTCTTATAACTGTAGTTTTGCAGAACTTCATACAAACAAGTGTTCTCAAGGTGAGTACTTCTATTTGGATAGTATGTATCCAACATATTTGTCTTCAAAATATCTGTACTGTTTGGTTCTTTCTCCACCAAATATTCAATTTCTTGTACAGATTTCAAAACTCGGTTTCGTGTTGCAGCAAGACCTAGACTCACCCAAAAGATTGTTCTTGATTTGGCATAGAGACTTGCTGATGATAACCGATCAGAACATTCATATGCTCCAATTCCTCGATGCGACAACATCTTCAGACTGAAACTATATAATTTTTTGCTTAGACTCTTTTCATGTGAAATGTCCTCTCACATTTCCTTCAGTTCTGTCTTTTCTTTTTTGGTGATGTAAGATGTCACATATCGAGCCACAGCAATAGAATTGTCAGCAACGAACTGAATATCCATGTTAGCATTCCACATGGACAAAATCACTGGGTTGTAATCGTTGATGTACTTAGATTCTTCATTTCTTTTCAAATTGTTTGTATTTTTGGGAGATTTCCTCGTCACAGTATGTCGTAGAGATGACATCAAATTATTTACTCTTCCCTTAGAAATCACTGGTCGTGGAAATGCAAAACGACATTTCGTGTAGTACTTTTCCTTGTTTTTAAATTTTCGACGACAGTACTTTCCACAACGATGAGATTGAAAACGTAAAACTTGTTGCCTTAAACTATTTTCTTCAGTAGATTTTGGAACAGCACATGTTGAATACTCTTCAATGAAACTCATCACTGTTTCATCCGAATCTGATCCAAATTTGGGTGCATCTTTAATCCATAACAACATATGTATATGAGGAGCACCTCTCGCTTGGTATTCCTTCCTCCAAAAGAAATCCAAAACCTCTCCAAGGGGAGGATATTTTTGTTGGTAATAAAAGACATCATAGCTTCAAATCTATGATTAAAATATCTGCAAACATTTACTGGATCCAAAGAACACAGTTCTTCAGGTGTTTTAAATTCTATATTTGGTATGTTTCCATTTGCCTCTCGTAGAAATTCAAGTAAGTCGTCCCATGCATACTCAGCACAGCTAAGAGTGAGGAACCATGTAGTTCCTAAGTTTCTTTGCATACATTTCAATTCTCCATGACGACGGAACCAATACTCATTGGTTCCACGTTGACATGCCATGAGATTGATTAGCTGAGATTCCAAAATACTATCTTGCAGATTAACTTTCTCCATAAAGTCCCTTGCAGAAACATTTTGCAGATGAGCTCCACTTTTCAGTACATGATTAACTGCATAAGAAAGCCCAGACAAATCACTTTCAAACAGTAGATGAAACAAATATGGAATGCATTGACGAAACCTTGGATCTTCAGCATATAATCTTAGAGTCCGGTATTCAGCTGCAGGAATTTGAACTGGTCGATCATCATATCGTCCACCACGACCTGTTGGAAATAATTGTGGAAAACAACGAGCTTCCAAACTTTCTTCCCATACACTAATAGGACTTCCTTTTGCTGCTTTCATTTGAAACAAGTCAATTGCATTTCCCATTACTTCTTTGGAATGCAAAGGATGAACAGTATAATGTTCATATATTTCTTCACTTCTAGACACATCAACTTTTTCAATTTGACCAACTGAACAATCACTGTCTTCTTCTGTAGCTGTTTCCTCTGCTCCAACACTTACATCTTTGTAGTACTCATTGTTTTTGATCAAATACAACGTTGCCTTTTTGACTTTCCTAACATCCACTAAATCTTGCCAGATTTTCTTACTCTTTGTCAGAACCCCATTAACTAGAATAACTAGAGGATCCTCTTCTACTCTTTCTACACCAATTGTATCAATATGTTTCTTTACATCTAGAGGCAAATAAACAACTCTTCCCTTTAATCCTCTCTGTAAATCTGATGGAGGCAATTTCCCTGTCTTAGGCTCCATGCGAACAATAGCCTGAAAAGGATGGACACAATGAATCAAAATAGATTCATAAGTATTTAGATCCATCAATTCAGGAGGAATATCTATCAACTGAAGATTATTATGAACTGCTCTAGCAGGCATTCTATTTTCATTTAATTTTTTTAAACAATAATTACAAATACGCTGATCAAAACTCAAATCAAAAGAATTCTCCACCAACAAATAACTTACAAAATCCTTCCATTCACTATTATTTTCCAATTCACTTTTTGCATATAAATCAACTAACCTAGTCTGAATCTTATAATGAGTCCGTCGACAACACACACAAGTTAAATTAGGCCTTTCACTTGATTTCACCTTAAACTTGGTAATTTCCTCGTCAAACTTTTCTGTACTTGAAATCTGTCCATTATCTTCCACATTACCATCCATTACTATATCCATTTCTACACTGTCCTCTTTGTTCCCAAAATAACAAAACTCAATTTCTTCACAAATAGTCTTCACATCGACTTCAGATCCATGCAAAAGAGCACTTTTTAACTGTTTAAGCTTAAGTGCTGGACTTTTTGCATAATACAACTTTCCCACTAATTTCATCACCTTATTATGATGCACTGCTAACATCCTAAAATGATGAAAAACACTCTGACATACTTTTCTAGAAAGACACGCTAGTGAATGCCCATGAAAACCTGTGCTTTCTCTCACTCTGCAAGGATCTAAATCTTTGTAAGATCTTCATTTTTTGTTTGAGACTTTTCTTACTATATGTACGTAAGAAATTTCAAAGCAAATCAATTGAATCCTGTTGCACACTACAAATACTACTGCACTTCCATGTGTACACTGGACCCTTAGTACGTCTCCCTAAAACTTCATCAGCTAACACCTCTTCTGCATCTCTAGACACAAGTTTCTCTTTTTCCATCACACAACCATCTTTCACCTCATATGCTTGACCACTGGTGTCAACTTCATGCATCAAATCATTTTCCTGAAAGTAACTCTCCTCATTGAAAAATGGCTCAGAACTTGAACTATGCATCCATTCACCAGAAAATACTTCACAAAAATTACTCCGATTAATAATTCTTTTCCATCTACTGTTCGATTTGAAAACATCAATTGCCTTATTAAGTATCCTAATTCTATTGATGACTTAAATAAATAATTTTTTCTTAACTTCAAAAGCCTGATCAACAATCTTCTCTACACTTTTCTTTTTCTTGTAAAAAGCAGTTCTAAGTTTACCTTTCTTATCATTTTTAAATTTGCTGTCTCTTTCTGAATATTCACATTAGCAATATCATTTCTTTTTGTACGACATATGTTGCGAAGAAAAGACTTAATTGGCTTACCAGAAGCTTTTCTGGTGTTTTTTGAAGTAGTTGTTGTAGAGAATTCCATAAATTCTGTTGTTGATGTTCTCCTTTTACGTATGGTATTTTTGATAATTCTTTGCCTTGAAGGCATTTTTGCTTGCTTTTCAGAAGTTGATTTGAATCTGTTGTTCTGAAAAAAAAACACATGAAAGACCACTATTAGCAAACAACAAAGTAATGACAAAAAGCAATAAATTGCAACATATTTAAGTTTATACAACAGGAACCCAGGGCCTTATTTATGAAGTCCTTGCACTACCAGTGCAACCCATATTAAAAGTGACATACCGGCGCCACAAGGCAATCATAAGTAAGACCCAAATAAAAATACCATTGATTGGCACAAAAAATCGTTTTTTGAATAACATTTAAAAAACACAGGGCAGAACCTATGTATAAGCAGTCAATATCACTTTTGAAACATCACTGTTTCCCAAAATACAAATCCTTTACCTTGCAAATGTTGATATCAAGCATTACCAAATAGCAGAGCACAAACCAAGAGCAAATAAACTCAGGGCCTTATTTATGAAGGCCTTGCACCACCAGTGCGTCACTTTCTTTCCATGTTTAAAGTGATGCACCGGCTGCACAAGGCAATCATAAATCAGACCCAAATATAAATTCCATTGATTTGCCCCCAAAATCGTTTTTTGATTAACATTTAAAAAACACAGGGCAAAACCTATGTACATGCACAGAATTTAACTTTTGAAACATCACTGTTTCCCAAAATATAAATCCTCTACCTTGCAAATGTTGATATCAAGCATTATTAAATAGCAGAGCACAAACCAAGAGCAAAGAAACTCAAGGCCTTATTTATGAAGACCTTGCACCAGAAAAGCGTCACTTATTACCCATGTATAAAGTGATGCACCGGCTGCACAAGGCAATCATAAATAAGGGCCAAATGAAAATACCATTCATTTGCCCCAAAAATCGTTTTTTGAATAACATTTTAGAAACACTGCTCAGAACCTATGTACAAGCACAGAATTTCACTTTTGAAACATCACTGTTTCCCAAAATACAAATCCTCTATCTTGCAAATATTGATATCAAGCATTATCAAAAAGCCAAAAACAAACCAAAAGCAAATAAACTCAGGGCCTTATTTATGAAGGCCTTGCACCACCAGTGCGTCACTTATTACCCATGTTTACAGTGATGCATCGGCTGCACAAGGCAATCATAAATAAGGGCCAAATGAAAATACCAATGAATTTATTTATTTATGAAGGCCTTGTGCCACAAGAGCGTCATTTATTTCCCATGTATAAAGTGATGCACCGGTTGCACAAGGTAATCATAAATTAGACCCAAATATAAATA
This sequence comes from Lissotriton vulgaris, assembly GCF_964263255.1. NCBI lineage: Eukaryota > Metazoa > Chordata > Amphibia > Caudata > Salamandridae > Lissotriton > Lissotriton vulgaris. Next base: position 120,279 of record NW_028242960.1, read on the forward strand.
CCATTCATTTGCACCAAAAATCGTTTTTTGAATAACATTTAAGAAACACTGCGCAGAACCTATGTACAACCACTCATATGGCTGAGATACCCGCCACCCCCTCTCAACACAATCCCCAAGGATGGGAAACCGGAAACAGTTCTGAACTTTTGGAAGACGGGAGGGAGTGACCCTCCCGGCCGTATTTATTAAAATATGAAACAAAATTAAAACATTAAAATAACAGTTTCATATTATGTACAATTTCATTACCACATTGCGATGTTTGGCTAACCTTAACATATTCTCTAATACAAAGGTTCTCCTAGCCGAACTAACATCCTACAAAACATTTAACTTGAAATTTTGAAATTGTACATCCTAACGTTTAAGGGCCAACGGCAAGGTCGTAACCGGTGTCAAGATCCCTAAACCAGAAATATCCCCCTCACTTGTGAGGGGCGACCGCACAGAGGTGTACCTCAAGTGCAACTACCAATTTCCCTTGACTTGACGGGGGCCCCAATAAACTCGACGCCACTTAAAGGTCGTCCGAGGACTCGTGTGAGGTATCTAGAAGGTAGCGTAGACCCCCCCCCCAAACCCCACACAACTTACCACATCTGCCGTCGCAGATGTCCTGGCCCCAGGAAATTCTCCAGGAGGGGGCTGTAGCCCCTCCTACCCAGGAAGGGGCCTTGACCGCCTTTCCTTTCCTTTCGGCGGCCCATCCTTAGAAGGGACCGCCTCCCCCTTGAGGGGCCAATGGCCACCTCCCTCGAGCGCTCCCATCCGTAATGGGTGACGCCCACTCATAGGGATCTTCCAATTAGTGCTCACCGATCATGACCTTACCGCCACAGGCCGGATAGTTGACCGGCTATCCGGACCCCCCACAACACTCCTACCTAAAGGTCATGTCTTAAAGTCTTTAGCCAAGCTATCAAGTCTCCTATGAGTAACTCGTTCCCCACCCGGGACAAATGAACACCATCCCCCAGATACATACTGTCACCAGTAATACAACCATGCGGAATAGAATGCAGTGTATAGGAACGGAACAATCTACTCACTTTGTTATTAATTTTCCTTACTGAATGATTCAGAGCAGAAACAGAAATAGCCCCCCGCCATACTTTTCGTGGGATCATATGGGACCATGCAATTGTGCACCCTGGAACTCTTCTCGCTAACCAACTTACAGTGGAAAGCATCGCCTCAAGAAGAAGTCGTCTACCAGTGGTGACCAAATCATTGCCCCCGAGATGTACTATGACTATAGACGGCGGTGACCTCGTCCGCCCTAGCAAACCCTCGAAAAATGATTGAAACTGGTCAATACAGAGTCCGCCCCTTCCGTAGAAGGACATACTGTACCCGTATTCCCCAGCCACGTGAATCATGTCACCTGCTTTGAATACGTCCGCGGCACGCCTCACGTATGAGTGGCCCACGACCCACACCTCCTTTTTCACAGCCGGTGATGTCTGACCGCTGGCCCGGTGATGGGTCGACTGCATAGTCCGCCCCGCCTCGTAGGCTTGCGCAACTGAAACCAAACAAAACAAGAAGCGTGAGTACATCATTACAGCTTCACAACATGTGCAACCGCACATACCTTTTATAACAATTGGAGGACCAACGCCCCACACGTTTAACTTGTTCGACATTCAGACCCCTGGCTGTAGCCTCTGTAGCAGCCCCTATCCGAAAGGAATGGGTCCCAAACTCGCCCGGGTTCAAGCCCGCAGCGGCAATCGACATCGCAAGCACCCGCTGAAACTGAAACCTCGTCAGTGGGGTGGCGTCAGCGTGTCTCAACAAGGTCCCCCCCCAAGATGCCACCCTTTGTGCTAAATATTCCTCTACACAACCCACCGGGCACATGGAGGACCCGGGAATCCTTTGTATGATTATGCCATCACCCATCGCATCCTGATCGGTCTTGGACCTGACAAACGAGACAGTCATTGTCCCCCCTCTGACCTGAACGTGCTCTCGGCACAGTCCCCCCATCACATCCTGCTTGTTCCTTGCCACCAGTTCGCTTACCCGCATAGCCCCATGGAATGCCAGCGTAAAAGCGGCTCGGAATAACACTGTTTCATACTGGGATGAACACGTTGCAGGGAGTATGGATAATAACAGGGCCAACCTATCCAAACCTATCGGGCGCCTTTCATCTACTCTGCGACCCTCAAGGCGTTGCCACCCACGTAGCGCTTTTTGCACAACGAAAGACGCTGTCGGGTCCTGGATCCCATGAGCCCTAGCCACAAAGGAAATGGCGGCCCGATGCCTCTGGGCCGTAGCCACTGACTTGCCTGCCTGATGTAAAGACAGCAGGAATTTCACTACCAACTCCTCCTGGCCCCACAGCTCCCCTCTAGCAGCCCCTAAAAAGGCCCAATAGGAACGGAACGCCCCTTCATATGCCTTCCTCGTCCTGGGTGCTAAACTCTCTCCCACGAGGTTACGAAGTTCGGGGCACCGAGAGACCAGAGAGCTTCGGGAAAGGGTGCCGCCACCGGGTCCGCTGTGGGCAGAAAACCCCAGAAGGCCTGCATACAAAAACGAGAAAGCGCATCAGCCGCCTGGTTCATCACACCCGGCACGTGTCTTGCCTTAAATAGCACATTCAATTGCATACACAGTAATACAATTTCCTTGAGTAATCTCAGAATCCATTTGCATCGTGCTGCCTGGCTATTGATACACTCAACCACGGTCATGTTATCAGACCAGAATACCACAGAGTGATCTCTGAACCCCTCGGGCCAAGTTCTCAGGGCCACCAGAATGGGGAAAAGTTCCAGAAAAGCAATGTTACTTGTCAGTCCACTATCATGCCACCATGACGGCCATTTTTGTGCCGACCACTGAGTGCCGAATATCGCACCAAAACCAATGCTCCCTGCCGAATCCGTCCACAGCCCCAGCTCCTCAGAGGACACCGCCGGTTTGTTCCAGACAATTCGACCATTGAAATCCGCCAGAAATGCCAACCAAATGCGCATGTCCTGGCGAACCTCTGCCGAGAGCCTTGTGCGATGATGACCCTCCTTCAGGCCGACCATGGCTTGAGCGATCGAGCGGGAAAAGGGGCGGGCCATCGGTATTACTCGTAGGGCAAAATTCAACTGTCCCACCAATTGTTGTAATTGATGTAGCTTAACCTTAGACTCACTTATACACGTTTGCAGGCATGCCCTGAATCTTAACACCTTGTCTCCTGGTAAACGAAAACAACCTTCTTCCGAGTCGAGCTCGATCCCCAGAAACTCGAGGCAAGTCGAGGGACCCACAGTCTTACCTGGTGCCAATGGCACGCCAAACTGATTCATCAGGACACAATATTCAGTCAAAGCCTGTCCACATTCCGGATCCCCGGCTGCCCCCAGAAACAAAAAGTCATCGAGGTAATGCATAACATGTTGAAACCCCGTATTCCTTGTGAAAACCCATTGCAGGAAACAACTGAACTTTTCAAAATAGGCACAAGATATAGAGCACCCCATTGGCATACACCTATCCATGTAATAGTGACCCTGAAACATAAAACCAAGGAGACGCTGATCGTCTGGATGTACCGGGAGCAACCGGAACGCTGACTCGATATCAGATTTTGCCATCAGCGCACCGGGCCCCAGGCGATTCAATATGGCCACGGCCTCATCAAAGGATGCGTACCGCACCGAACACACTTCCGGGTCTATCGCATCGTTTACGGAAAGACCACGTGGGGCTGATAAATTATGTATCAGCCGAAACTCACCCGGGTCCTTCTTGGGGACCACCCCTAAAGGGGAACAAACAAAGTTAGCAACTGGTGGCACATTAAATGGACCGGCGACTCGACCTCGAGTGACCTCTTTCCCGATCTTTTCCTGTACCACGGTCGTATGCTGCAAGACCGATATCTGGTTTTTACATTTCGCTACACCCTGAAACCCCCCCACTGGGATGCGGAAACCATATGAAAACCCGTTCCGCAACACCCCAGCGGAAGCGTGATCCGGGTATTCGCTGAGCCAGGGAATCATTGCCATGGTATCAATCGGAGTAGGTAAAGGCGCCCCTCGGACTATGTCAGACCTGTTTGGCGCCTCCTCTTCCCCCGTTATCACCCGTTTTGGCTCTGCACATGGACTCAGGATGGGATGATTGCCCACACCCACCACATTCGTGCCTAAATTTGCATGACCCCTGGGGCCTGGTACATTTACCCCTGTTAAAGTTCCAACAAATCCCCCTTTTTCCTGCGTTGCCGATTGGCCTCGAGTGGTTGTCGTTACTCGTACTTGATCGAAAGGGCGTCCCCGCATATTGGCGGGAGGATTCCCCCACGCTACTCCCTACCAATGGCAACTTCAACATACCAGTATCTTCCATTTTGGACCAAGACACAGAATCATAACAATCCCAAGTTAAGTTTTTATCATGTTCCTTCGCTTTTCTGAAAATATTATCGTAACAGAACCATTGATTGCCCTCGTGTGACACAGAATACCCCATGATCCGTGACTGATAAATCGGCAATTCGGACAGCAATTCGGGCCTACGTTCACCCATGATGGATGTAAAAATCCCCCATGCTTTACCCCAATTGCCAATGTTTTCATTTACCTTAAAGGCGGCCATCTTTGCGCGCCAAACACTCGGATGCATGAGCTCCTTCTGGCTCTTAACATGCTCCATCTCATAATGATCGGCAAGCAACGAGAAGATGTTTATATACTCCTCTGCCCATATCTTCTCTTTGATAGCCAGAGGGACATGTTGACCCAACTTTTCCCTTCGAGAGGGTGCAGACTCATCCCTCGCAATCGGCAATGGCCGCTTACCTGAACCGGAAGCTGTATCTGCGACTGGACCTGTCCCAGGAGGTTTCTCTACTGCCGCAGCCGGCGATGGTGCCTTCGTCGCTTCCCTTGTTTCACGCAGTTGCTTCATCAACACCTGCGCGTCGTCAGCCGTGGCGCCCTTGCTACCTTTACCCAACCACGCTGCTAATTGTGCTGCCAGCTCGGGCGGCATATCTTCCCCGGACACGGGGGTGACCACCACGGGAATCGGATTCCCCCCCTCCGGCACGGGAGTTGGTTCTTCGAGTGGGGTACAGGGAACCGGGATGTCTCCCCCAGCTGCTCCCCTTCTGGGCATTTTGCCTTTTCCTCCTGGAGCTGCTCCTGCCAAAGGACGTTTCGGTCCCCCTTCCTCGTCTTTATCCGCCATTCGCTTCTTTAGGTTGGTCACCTCTTTCATAAGAACACGCAGCATCTGGTCGGTAGTCATTCGCTTTCCCACTTTCTTGGGCATTCTCCGACAGAGTATCTGCAAAACAAACAAGAAAGATTACAACGCTCAAAATTGGCTCTTCGTTCCGTCTCGAGCTCACGTGCAGTGAGGTGGTGCAGCTTCAGAGCACAGGAACAAGAGGATGCTTCCTTGGCTTGTTGCTTCTTTTATCCGTCTTCAGGGCGGGCGTAAACCCGCCCCTGCCTGCCCCAGGGGCGTGGCCGGCCGCGTCAGTGTCTAGGCCAGCCCACTCTAGGGCGGGAAAAAGGCGCGCCCCGGCTACGCCGCTTCGGGCATACCAGCCGAGACTCGCCTCCCGCCCAAGATGGCTTCCCGGGGGGATCGTGGTACTCCACCATACGTTCGGGGGGACCGAATGGTCGCCCCTTTCCAATATCAGCTTTGAAACATCACTGTGTCCCAAAATACAAATCCACTATCTTGCATATGTTCATAAAAAATATTATCAAAAAGCAAATAACAAATCAACAGCCAACAAACTCAGGGCCTTATTTATGAAGGCCTTGCACCAGAAAAGCGTCACTTATTTCACATGTATAAAGTGATGCACCAGCTGCACAAGGCAATCATAAATAAGAGCCAAATGAAAATACCATTCATTTGCCCCAAAAATCGTTTTTTGAATAACATTTTAGAAACACTGCTCAGAACCTATGTGCAAGCACAGAATTTCACGTTTGAAACGTCACTGTTTCCCAAAATACAAATCCTCTATCTTGCAAATGTTGATATCAAGCATTATCAAAAAGCCAAAAACAAACTAAAAACCAACAAACTCTGGGCCTTATTTATGAAGGCCTTGCGCCACAAGAGCGTCACTTATTTCCCATGTATAAAGTGATGCACCGGTTCCACAAGGCAATCATAAATAAGGGCCAAATGAAAATACCATTCATTTGCACCCAAAATCGTTTTTTGAATAACATTTAAAAAACACTACCCAGAACCTATGTATAAGCACTCAATATCACTTTTGAAACGTCACTGTTTCCCAAAATACAAATCCTCTATCTTGCAAATGTTGATATCAAGAATTATCAAAAAGCCAAAAACAAACCAAAAGCAAATAAACTCACGGCCTTATTTATAAAGGCCTTGCGCCACCAGTGCGTCACTTATTACCCATATTTAAAGTGATGCATCGGCTGCACAAGGCAATCATAAAAAAGGGCCAAATGAAAATACCAATGAATTGCACCCAAAATCGTTTTTTGAATAACATTTAAGAAACACTGCGCAGAACCTATGTACAACCACTCAATATCAGTTTTGAAACATCACTGTGTCCCAAAATACAAATCCACTATCTTGCATATGTTCATAATAAGTATTATCAAAAAGCAAATAACAAATCAACAGCCAACAAACTCAGGGCCTTATTTATGAAGGCCTTGCGCCACAAGAGCGTCACTTATTTCCCATGTATAAAGTGATGCACCGGTTGCACAAGGCAATCATAAATAAGGGCCAAATGAAAATACCATTCATTTGCACCCAAAATCGCTTTTTGAATAACATTTAAAAAACACTGCCCAGAACCTATGTATAAGCACTCAATATCACTTTTGAAACGTCACTGTTTCCCAAAATACAAATCCTCTACCTTGCAAATGTTGATATCAAGCATTGTCAAAAAGCGGAACACAAACCAAAAGCAAACAAACTCAGGGCCTTATTTATGAAGTTCTTGCGCCACCAGTGCGTCACTTATTACCCATGTTTAAAGTGATGCATCGGCTGCACAAGGCAATCATAAATAAGGGCCAAATGAAAATACCAATGAATTTATTTATTTATGAAGGCCTTGCGCCACAAGAGCGTCATTTATTTCCCATGTATAAAGTGATGCACCGGTTGCACAAGGTAATCATAAATTAGACCCAAATATAAATACCATTCATTTGCACCCAAAATCGTTTTTTGAATAACATTTAAGAAACACTGCGCAGAACCTATGTACAGCCACTCAATATCAGCTTTGAAACATCACTGTGTCCCAAAATACAAATCCACTATCTTGCATATGTTCATAATAAATATTATCAAAAATCAAATAACAAATCAACAGCCAACAAACTCTGGGCCTTATTTATGAAGGCCTTGCGCCACAAGAGCGTCACTTATTTACTATGTATAAAGTGATGCACCGGCTGCACAAGGCAATCATAAATAAGGGCCAAATGAAAATACCATTCATTTGCACCCAAAATCGTTTTTTGAATAACATTTTAGAAACACTGCTCAGAACCTATGTACAAGCACAGAATTTCACATTTGAAACATCACTGTTTCCCAAAATACAAATCCTCTACCTTGCAAATGTTGACATCAAGCATTATCAAAAAGCTGAACACAAACCAAGAACAAAGAAATTCAAGGCCTTATTTATGAAGGCCTTGCGCCACAAGAGCGTCATTTATTTCCCATGTTTAAAGTGATGCACCGGCTGCACAAGGGAATCATAAATAAGGGCCAAATGAAAATACCATTGATTTGCACCCAAAATCATTTTTTGAATAACATTTATGAAACACTGCGCAGAACCTATGTACAGGCATTCAATTTCACTACTGAAACTTAACTATCTGCTTCCAAATATTCTCCATAGAGCAAACAAGTCTCTATCTTAATTAAATAAATCATTTCTTACCTTTACAAATGCTTTGGGAGATTGAAAACAGTGTCAGACACACACACCAAGTTTTCTTTAGCAGAGCAAAAGGTGTGCACTCAATACACTGAAACCAAGACTGGCATAGAAAATCTCTAACTTTGCACACATATGCCTTAATTCAATCAATCAAAAGTCTTCCCTCACTATTTTCAAACCAACACCCTTCCCCCTCTCAGATCTTTCTATCTGTTACCATAGCAACTCCCTCATAACTGAACTCTCAGGTTCAAAAGTTTATTGTACAATGTTGCAAGTTAACTTAGCAAGGATGTTTGACCTCTCAATACACCAGCTTATCCAGGGCATTATTGCTTTTAGTGACATTTTCTTAACCATTCAAATTGTTTCTTTCACACAACACAACCATGCACCCTAACTTTCAGTTTTCAACTCTCTGAATCCACCAATCATTGCTTGTGATTCAAGAGCAGGGAAACTCCACAATTATTTTTTGTAAACTCCTACAGTTCCAACTGCCATTTCATTCCCACACTTCATCTGACTGCACCAGAACCTTCTCACATCATGTATTCTGTATGGATTATTGGGCATAGCTACATCCACTGGGCTGAAAGGTATGCAGCAATCAGAAATTATCACAACCTTGATTTATCAAATCTGGAAATCAAGTGGATTGGCCAGAGAGGATTGAGATGTCATCAATTGATACCATTGGTGAAAACCTTTTTGCATCTGCCAAGCCCTAACCTCTTAATAGTGCACTGTGGTGGAAATGATTTGGGCACTATGACTGGGGTTGGTCTGGAAATGCTCTTAAAGGACACCTTTGATCAATTGATGACACTTTTACCACAAACTGCCTTGGTATATTCAAATATATGTCAAAGACAGAAATGGAACTGGTCCAACCAATTTTGTCCACAATTTGAGAAAGCACGGAAACATGTGAATAAATCTGTTTCTGCTTACATGAGAGACTGTGGAATGGGTTCAATATACAATAACAACTTGCGTTACAACATGCAAGACATCTACAGAGGAGATGGTGTGCACTTCTCAGATGAGGGAAATAGAATATTCCTCCTGAATTTAAGACTGTGCATTGGAACCTACTTGTAGGTACCTAACTCAACCACAGAACCCAAAAGCTCTTTTCAGAGCTACCCTACCTCTGATCATTCAAAACGTTTATCTTTTTTTAACTTTTTTCACCAAAGTACGCTTACCGGTACGCTTACCGGTGCGCGTACCGGGCGCATCCCCAGCGGAAAATTAAAGAATTTTTTTTTTTACCTTTATGAGCCTCCTAAGCCCCCCTCAGAAAACCTAGAGGGTCAAGAAGTCTCTACCGTGCCCCCTTCTAGCCATACCCAACATTGTTTGCCCTCCATCTTGTGTCTCGATTGTACCAAAACACAAAATGGAGGACTCCCGTTACACTGCCGGTGCGCGTACCGGAGCGCGCACCGGTAAGCACTCCATAAAAAAAGGATGGAAAGTAATTTTCAGAAAAACCACTGGAGACACTTTCATCAAATATAGAATAGGCCCTACTACATAGCAGTCCCTACCATTTGCCCAAATTTGGTGGAATTCCATTGAGACATTTAGGCTACAGGCCTGTCTAAATATCCTGAGGTAAATTACATGTCAAAAACACATATGAAGTGTTAGAATTTACAACCAATTAAAAAGTTTCTTTCATTTTCTACGATTTTTTCCAGACATTTGATTGGTTATGTACAAGAATATATATAAAAGAAGAGAGGGAAACACAGCCATTTTGACTACTGCTTCCTGAAGTACATTTGAAAAGAAATAACACTGACAACTTCAACTGCTTTCTCAAAGGTAAGTTGTTATTTTGGAAAGTGAAGTATGTTGTGCACTTTAAGTTAATTTGAGAAAAAATATTCTGTTAGTTATATACTATCCCTCTGTAATAGTTATAGATTGAGATAGACTTCTCTGTAATAGTTATGGATTGAGTTAGGCTTCTCTGGTATAAATATGAATTTACTTAGGCTTCATCACATGCACTTTTTAATAGTTCTACTTCCTGCCTGAAACCGTACACTGCCCAAAAATTACTTCACTGTTAAAAACTCAAAAGTACCTGTCTAAACTTAAACCCAACAGTACCCTAACTCTACTAATATAGTTAATTTTATGCAATTTTCAGAAAGAAAATGGAAGGAGAAAAACAAGCAAATGTTACTTCTATCGAAGTAAAGGTGGAAAATCCAGAAGAGCAAAAAGATAAAGTTGATTTCATGGATGACTCTTTGGACCAACAGTTAATAGAATGTTTGGAACAAATGGAATCACATACTTATAATTATGAGGAAATACCGGACAATATTATGTTACAAGTTTTATTAAATTATGAAAAAGTATCAGAGGAATACATTTATATTTAATAATTTTAAATTGTTTGAGACAATATTCATTTTTATATATAATTCATGAAGTATTACCAAAATAATTATATTATAAAATGAGACTTATAGTATACTGTGCAACTTTTTTTCTGTTACATAGTAAGTTTACTCATAGTTACTACCTTTCTCCCACTATATTATCTCCTATGGGTATTTTACACCTCTTTTTCATCATAAGGGATCAGGATAGACTACCCATGATCCCCTAGGACCTCTCAGGGAGTGCTTAAAAGATCTGTTTCTGCTTTCCTGACAGACTATGTTATGGATTCCATATACCACAATAACTTCGATAACAACATGCAAGATATCTACAGAGGAGATGGTGTACATTAAATTTAAGTCTCTGCATTGGTACCTACATGTAGGTACTTAAATAAAATTAAAAAAAACAACAAAAAAAACAATTAATAAATATACAATTTTTTAAAGTGATTTTTTTTCCCATAGTACGCTCCCCGGTGTGCTCCCCGGTGCGCGTACCGGGCGCTTCCCCCTCGAAAATCGAAAAAAAAATAAAAACCTTTTTCAGACCCCGCAGGGCCCTTTAATGGCCCCCACATCAAACCTAGGGGGACAGGGGATGTCTACTCTGCCCCCTTATGGTCATTTCCCCCTTTGTTTTGGCCACCTCTCATGTCTCGATCCTACCGAGACACAAGATGGCGGCCGCTCCGGACTGTTTAGAATGTTTACAGACACCCGAGAGCCAATCAGCTTTCCGTGCGCAAGTCGTGTGGCGCGCCTATAGATATATATATTTTTTTGAACCTAAATTACTCAAAATCCACTGGAGCACATATCTTGAGACATAGCAAAGGCACGTCGGGCTACCAGTCCCTACAATTTTGCCAAGTTTGGTGTAAATCCATTCAGCCGTTCGGGATAAAAGTGAAATCGACCGCCCTATGGAAATTAACAACGCGTTTTGGGACCCCCCTTTTATCTCGGCCCCCGCTTGACGTACCCCCCCAAACTTTCAGGGAAGGACCGGGGCGCCGCGAGGCCATTTTGAGGAAATTTTCAGGCAGATTCGTCAACCGGCGCAAAAGTTATTCCAAATAGAATTTTGAGATTTAACATTGAAAAAAATCCTAACTATGACTACCTACTGGCGACCGCCAGTAGGTTATATATATATATATATATATATATATATATATATATATATATATATATATATATATATATATATATATATATATATTACCTACTGGCGGTCGCCAGTAGGTAGTTATAGTTAGGATAATTTTCAATGTTAAATCTCAACATTCTATTTTGAATAACTTTGGCGCCGGTTGACGAATCTGCCTGAAATTTTCAGGAAAATGGTCTCATGGCGGTCCGGTCCTTCCCTGAAAGTTTGGGGGGGATTCGTCAAGCGGGGGCCGAGATAAAAGGGGGGTCCCAAAACGCGTTTTCCCCATGTTAATTTCCATAGGGCGGTCGATTTCACTTTTAGCTCGAACGGCTGAATGGATTTCCACCAAACTTGGCAAAATTGTAGGGACTGGTAGCCCGATGTGCCTTTGCTATGTCTCAAGATATGTGCTTCAGTGGATTTTGAGAAATTAACGTTCAAAAAAATATATATATCTATAGGCGCTCTCCGGTGCGCGCACCGGTGAGCGCTCCCGGCGCGACACGCGACTTGCGCGCAGAAAGCTGATTGGCTCTCAGTTGTCTGTAAACATTCTAAACAGTCCGGAGCGGCCGCCATCTTGTCTATCGGTAAAATCTAGTCATAAGAGGTGGCAAAAACAAAGGGTGGAATTGACCATAAGGGGGCAGGGTAGACCCCCCCTGACCCCCTAGGTTTGATATGGGGGCCATTAAAGGGCCCCGCGGGGCCTCAAACATTTTTTTTTTTTTTTCGATTTTCGCGGGGGAAGCGCCTGGTGCGCGCACCGGGGAGCGTATCGAGGAGGGTACTATGGAAAAATAATCACTTTAAAAATTGTATGTTTATGAATTGTTTTTTTTTTTATTTTTTTATTTTATGTAAGTACCTACATGTAGGTACTAATGAAGAGACTTAAATTTAATGTTCACCATCTTCTTTGTAGACATCTTGCATGTTGTTATTGTATTTTTTGTGGTATATGGAATTCATAATATAGTCTGTCTGGAAAGGAGAAACAGATCTTTTAAGCACTCCCTGAGAATTTCTAGGGGATCATGAGTAGTCTATCCTGTTCACTTATGAAAATGAGGTGTAAAATATTCATATGAGATAATATAGTGGGAGAAAGGTAGTAACTATGAGTAAACTTACTATGTAACAGAAAAATAGTTGAACAGTATACTATAAGTCTCACTTTATATTTTAAACATTTTTGGTAATACTTCATGAATTACATATAAAAAAGAATATTGTCTGAAACAATTGAAATTATTAAAGATAAATTTATTCCTCTGATTCTTTTTCATAATTTAATAAAATTTCTAACATAATATTGTCCGGAATTTCCTCATAATTATATGTACATGATTCAATTTCTTCCAAACATTCTATAAACTGTTCATCCAAAGAGTCATCCATGAAATCAACTTCTTTTTTTTCATCTTCTGGTTTTTCCACCTTTACTTTGATAGAAGTATCATTTGCCTTATTTTCTCCTTCCATTTTCTTTCTGAAAATTGCATATAAATTAACTATATTAGTAGAGCTAGTATACCAGAGAAGCCTAACTCAATCCATAACTATTACAGAGAAGTCTATCTCTATCTCTAACTATTAAAGAGGGATAGCATATCACTAACAGAATATTTTTTAAGAAATAAACTTAACGTGTACAATATACTTCCATAATTAGAAGTTACCTTAGAGAAATTAGTTGAAGTTGTCAGTGAAATTTGTTTTCAAGTGTACTTCAGGAAGCAGTAGTCAAAATGGCTGTGTTTCCCTCTCTTCTTTTATATATATTGTTGTACTTAACCAATCAAACGTCAGGAAATAATCGTAGAAAATGAGAGATACTTTTTAATTGGTTGTAAATTCTAACATTACAAGTGTGTTTTTGTCATGTAATTTACCTCAGGATATTTAGACAGGCCTGTAGCCTAAATGTCTCAATGGAATTTCACCAAATTTGGGCAAATGGTAGGGACTGCTATGTAGTAGGGCGTATTCTATATTTGATGAAAGTGTCTCCATTGGGTTTTCCGTAAATTACTTTCCCACCTTTTTTTAACGAGCGCTTAGGGGTGCGCGCTCCTTTACGCGCACTGGCAGCGTTACGGGAGTCCTCCATTTTGTGTTTCGGAACAATCGAGACACAAGATGGAGGGTAAACAATGTTCGGAATGGATAGAAGGGGGAACTGTAGAGACTTCTTGACCCTCTAGGTTTTCTGAGGGGGGCTTAGGAGGCTCATAAACGTAAAAAAAAAAAAAAAAATTCTTTAATTTTTCGCGGGGGTAGCGCCTGGTGCGCGCACCTTTAAGCGTACCCGAAAGCGTACTTTGGTGAAAAATAGTGAAAAAAGTTAGAAAAAAATAAACGCTTTGAATGATCAGAGTTAGGGTAGCTCTGAAAAGAGCTTTTGGGTTCTGTGGTTGATTTAGGTACCTACAAGTAGGTTCCAATACACATTCTTAAATTCAGGAGGAATATTCTATTCCCCTCATCTGAGAAGTGCACTCCATCTCCTCTGTAGATGTCTTGCATGTTGTAACGCAAGTTATTATTGTATAATGAACCCATTCCATAGTCTCTCATGTAAGCAGAAACAGATTTATTTACATGTTTCCGTGCTTTCTCAAATTGTGGACCAAATTGGTTGGACCAGTTCCATTTCTGTCTTTGGCATATATTGGAATATACCAAGGCAGTGTGGGGAAAAAGTATCATCAATTGATGAAAGGTGTCCTTTAATAGCATTTCCAGACCTACCCCAGTTAATGTGCCTAGATCGTTTCCACCACAGTGCACAATTATAAGGTCAGGTTCTGGCAGATGCAAAAAGGTTTTCACCAATGGTATCAATTGGTGACATTTTAATCCTCTGTGGCCAATCCACTTGATTTCCACATTTGATAAATCAAGGTTATGAAAATTTCTGCTAGCTGCATACCTTTGAGCCCAGTGGATGTAGCTATGTCCAATAACCCAAACAGAGTACATGATGTGAGAAGGTTCTGGTCCAGTCAGATGAAGTGTGGGAATGAAATGGCAGTTGGAACAGTAGGAGTTCACAAAAAAATAATTGTGGAGTTTCTGTGCTCTTGAATCACAAGCAATGATTGGTGGATTCAGATAGTTGAAAACTGAAAGTTAGGGTGTATGGTTATGTTGTGTGAAAGAAGCAATTTGAATGGTTTAAAAAAAGTCACCAAAAGCAAAAATACCCTGTATAGGCTGCTGTATTGACAGGTCAAACATCCTTGCTGAGTTAATTTGCAACATTGTAAGATAAACTTTTGAACCTTACAGTTCAGTTAGGAGGGAGTTGCTATGGTAACAGATAGAAAGGTTTGAGAGGGGGATGGGTGTTGGTTTGAAAATAGTGAGGGAAGAGTTTTCATTGGTTGAATTAAGGCATATGTGTACAAAGATAGAGATTTTCTATGCCAGTCTTGGTTTCAGTGTATTGAGAGCACACCTTTTCCTCTGCTAAAGAAAAATTGGTGTGTGTGTCTGACACTGTTTTCAATCTCCAAAAGCATTTCTAAAGGTAAGTAATGATTCATTTAATTTAGATAGAGATTTATTTTCTCTATGGAGAATATTTGGAAGCAGATAGTTATGTTTTAGAAGTGAAATTGTATGTTAGTATATAAGTCCTGTGCAGTGTTTTTTACATGTTATTTAAAAATCGATTTTGGGTGCAAATGAATGGTATTTTTATTTGGCCTTTTTTTATGATTGCCATGTGCAGTTGATGCATGACTTTAAACATGGGTAATAAGTGATGCACTGGTGGCGCCAGGCTTTTATAAATGAGGCCCTGACTTTGTTTGATGATATTGAGTGGTTGTAGTTAGGTTCTGTGCAGTGTTTCCTACATGTTATTGAAAAATCGATTTTTGGGTGCAATTGATTGGTATATGTATTTGGCCCTTATTTATGAATACCATGTGCAGCTGATGCATGACTTTAAACATGGGTAATAAGTGACGCACTGGTGGCGCAAGGCTTTCATAAATAAGGCCCTGACTTTGTTTGATGATATTGAGTGGTTGTACTTAGGTTCTGTGCAGTGTTCCTTACATGTTATTCAAAAATCGATTTTTGGGTGCAATTGATTGGTATATGTATTTGGCCCTTATTTATGAATGCCATGTGCAGCTGATGCATGACTTTAAACATGGGTAATAAGTGACGCACTGGTGGCGCAAGGCTTTCATAAATAAGGCCCTGACTTTGTTTGATGATATTGATTGGTTGTACTTAGGTTCTGCGCCGTGTTTCTTACATGTTATTGAAAAATGGATTTTTGGGTGCAATTGATTAGTATATGTATTTTGCCCTAATTTATGATTGCCATGTGCAACTGATGCATGACTTTAAACATGGGTAATAAGTGACGCACTGGTGGCGCAAGGCTTTCATAAATAAGGCCTGACTTTGTTTGATGATATTGAGTGGTTGTACTTAGGTTCTGTGCAGTGTTCCTTACATGTTATTCAAAAATCGATTTTTGGGTGCAATTGATTGGTATATGTATTTGGCCCTTATTTATGATTGCCATGTGCAACTGATGCATGATTTTAAACATGGGTAATAAGTGACCCACTGGTGGCGCAAGGCTTTCATAAATAAGGCCCTGACTTTGTTTGATGATATTGATTGGTTGTACATAGGTTCTGCGCCGTGTTTCTTACATGTTATTGAAAAATCGATTTTGGGGTGCAATTGATTGGTATATGTATTTGGCCCTTATTTATGATTGCCATGTGCAGCTGATGCATGACTTTAAACATGGGTAATAAGTGACGCACTGGTGGCGCAAGGCTTTCATAAATAAGGCCCTGACTTTGTTTGATGATATTGATTGGTTGTACATAGGTTCTGCGCAGTGTTTCTTACATGTTATTCAAAAATCGATTTTTGGGTGCAATTGATTGGTATATGTATTTGGCCCTTATTTATGATTGCCATGTGCAGCTGATGCATGACTTTAAACATGGGTAATACGTGACGCACTGGTGGCGCAAGGCTTTCATAAATAAGGCCCTGACTTTGTTTGATGATATTGAGTGGTTGTACTTAGGTTTTGCGCAGTGTTTCTTACATGTTATTGAAAAATCGATTTTTGGGTGCAATTGATTGGTATATGTATTTGGCCCTTATTTATGATTGCCATGTGCAGCTGATGCATGACTTTAAACATGGGTAATAAGTGACGCACTGGTGGCGCAAGGCCTTTATAAATAAGGCCCTGACTTTGTTTGATGATATTGAGTGGTTGTACTTAGGTTCAGTGCCGTGTTTCTTACATGTTATTGAAAAATCGATTTTTGGGTGCAATTGATTGGTATATGTATTTGGCCCTTATTTATGATTGCCATGTGCAACTGATGCATGATTTTAAACATGGGTAATAAGTGACCCACTGGTGGCGCAAGGCTTTCATAAATAAGGCCCTGACTTTGTTTGATGATATTGATTGGTTGTACATAGGTTCTGCGCCGTGTTTCTTACATGTTATTGAAAAATCGATTTTGGGGTGCAATTGATTGGTATATGTATTTGGCCCTTATTTATGATTGCCATGTGCAACTGATGCATGACTTTAAACATGGGTAATAAGTGACACACTGGTGGCGCAAGGCTTTCATAAATAAGGCCCTGACTTTGTTTGATGATATTGATTGGTTGTACATAGGTTCTGCACAGTGTTTCTTACATGTTATTCAAAAATCGATTTTTGGGTGCAATTGATTGGTATATGTATTTGGCCCTTATTTATGATTGCCATGTGCAGCCGATGCAAAACTTTAAACATGGGTAATAAGTGACGCACTGGTGGCGCAAGGCCTTTATAAATTAGACCCTGACTTTGTTTGATGATATTGAGTGGTTGTACTTAGGTTTTGCGCAGTGTTTCTTACATGTTATTGAAAAATCGATTTTTGGGTGCAATTGATTGGTATTTGCATTTGGCCCTTATTTATGAATGCCATGTGCAGCTGATGCTTGACTTTAAACATGGGTAATAAGTGACGCACTGGTGGCGCAAGGCCTTTAAAAATAAAGCCATGAGTTGCTATTGTATAAACTTAAATATGTTGCAATTTATTGTTTATATTGTTTGCTATTTAACATTACTTTGTTGTTTGCTAATAGTGGTCTTTCATGTGTTTTTTTAACAGAACAACAGATTCAAATCAACTTCTGAAAAGGAAGCAAAAATGCCTTCAAGGCAAAGAAATATCAAAAATACCATACGGAAAAGGAGAACATCAACAACAGAGTTTATGGAATCCTCTTCAACAACTACTTCAAAAAACACCAGAAAAGCTTCTGGTAAGCCAATTAAGTCTTTTCTTCGCAACATATGTCGTAGGAAAAAAAATGAAATTGCTAATGTGAATATACAGAAAAAGTCAACAAATCTAAAAAGGAAAGAGAAGCCCACAAAAAATGTTTCCATTGGACCAGGAGAGAAGAGAATGGTTAGCAATAGAAGGGTAAATGTTTTTAGGGACATTCGTAGGCGAATGTTTCGCAATAGGGTAGTTTTAAATTTGCTAAAAAATGAAAAGAAAAGTAAACTAAAAGCTGCTTTTTACAAGAAAAAGAAAAGTGTAGAAAAGATTGTTGATCAGGCTTTTGAAGTTAAGAAAAAATTATTTATTTTAATAATCAATAGAATTAGGATACTTAATAAGGCAATGGATGTTTTCAAATCGAACAGTAGATGGAAAAGAATTATTAATCGGAGTAATTTTTGTGAAGTATTTTCTGGTGAATGGATGCATAGTTCAAGTTCTGAGCCTTTTTTTAATGAGGAGAGTTACTTTCAGGAAAATGATTTGGTGCATGCAGTTGACACCAGTGGTCGTGCATATGAGGTGAAAGATAGTTGTGTGATGGAAAAAGAGAAACTTGTATCTAGAGATGCAGAAGAGGTGTTAGCTGATGAAGTTTTAGGGAGACGTACTAAGGGTCCAGTGTACACATGGAAATGCAGTAGTATTTGTAGTGTGCGACAGGAATCAATTGATTTGCTTCGAAATTTCTTACGTACATATAGTAAAAAAAGTCTCAAACAAAAAATGAAGATCCTGCAAGAGTTAGATCCTTGCAGAGTGAGAGAAAGCACAGGTTTGCAAGGGCATTCACTAGCATGTCTTTCTAGAAAAGTTTGTCGGAGTGTTTTTCATCATTTTAGGATGTTAGCAGTGCATCATAATAACGTAAGGAAATTAGTGAGGAAGTTGTATTATGCAAAAAGTCCTGCACTTAAGCTTAAACAGTTAAATAGTGCTCTTTTGCATGGATCTGAAGTGGATGTGAAGACTATTTGTGAAGAAATTGAGTTTTGTTATTTTGGGAATAAAGAGGACAGTGTAGAAATAGATATAGTAATGGATGGTAATGCAGAAGATAATGGACAAATTTCAAGTATTGAAAAGTTTGATGAGGAAATTATCAAGTTTAAGGTGAAATCAAGTGAGAGGCCTAATGTAACTTGTGTGTGTTGTCGACGGACTCATTATAAAATTCAGACTAGGTTAGTTGATTTATATGCAAAAAGTGAATTGGAAAATAATAGTGAATGGGAGGATTTTGTAAGTTATTTGTTGGTGGAGAATTCTTTTGATTTGAGTTTGGATCAGCGTATTTGCACTTATTGTTTGAAAAAATTAAATGAAAATAGAATGCCTGCAAGAGCAGTTTATAATAATCTTCAGTTGATAGATATTCCTTCTGAATTGATGGATCTAAATACTTATGAATCTATTTTGATTCAATGTGTCCATCCTTTTCAGGCTATTGTACGCATGGAGCCTAAGACAGGGAAATTGCCTCCATCAGATTTACTGAGAGGATTAAAGGGAAGAGTTGTTTATTTGCCTCTAGATGTAAAGAAAAATATTAATACAATTGGTGTAGAAAGAGTAGAAGAAGATCCTTTAGTTATTCTAGTTAATGGGGTTCCAACAAAGAGTAAGAAAATTTGGCAAGATTTAGTGGATGTTAAAAAAGTCAAGAAGGCAACGTTGTATTTAGTTAAAAACAATGAGTACTACAAACATGTAAGTGTTGGAGTAGAGGAAACAGCTACAGAAGAAGATAGTGATTCTTCAGTTGGTCAAATTGAAAAAGTTGATGTGTCTAGAACTGAAGAAATATATGAACATTATACTGTTCATCCTTTGCATTCCAAAGAAGTAATGGGAAATGCAATTGACTTGTTTCAAATGAAGGCAGCAAAAGGAAGTCCCATTAGTGTATGGGAAGAAAGTTTGGAAGCTCGTTGTTTTCCACAATTATTTCCAACAGGTTGTGGTGGACGATATGATGATCGACCAGTTCAAATTCCTGCAGCTGAATACCGGACTCTAAGATTATATGCAGAAGATCCAAGGTTTCGTCAATGCATTCCATATTTATTTCATCTACTGTTTGAAAGTGATTTGTCTGGGCTTTCTTATGCAGTTAATCATATATTAAAAAGTGGACCTCATTTGCAAAATGTATGTGCAAGGGACTTTATGGAGAAAGTTAATCTGCAAGACAGTATTTTGGAATCTCAGCTAATCAATCTCATGGCATGTCAACGTGGAACCAACGAGTATTGGTTTCGTCGTCATGGAGAATTGAAATGTATGCTAAGAAACTTAGGAACTCCTACATGGTTCCTCACTCTTAGCTGTGCTGAGTATGCATGGGACGATTTACTTCAATTTCTACGAGAGGCAAATGAAAACATACCAAATATAGAATTGAAAACACCAGGAGAACTGTGTTCTTTAGATCCAGTGAATGTTTGCAGATATTTTAATCATAGATTTGAAGCTATGATGTCTTTTATTACCAACAAAAAAAATCCTCCCCTTGGAGAGGTTTTGGATTTCTTTTGGAGGAAGGAATATCAAGCGAGAGGTGCTCCTCATATACATATGTTGTTGTGGATTAAAGATGCACCCAAATTTGGATCAGATTCAGATGAAACAGTGATGAGTTTCATTGAAGAGTATTCAACATGTGCTGTTCCAAAATCTACTGAAGAAAACAATTTAAGGCAACAAGTTTTACGTTTTCAATCTCATCGTTGTGGAAAGTACTGTCGTCGAAAATTTAAAAACAAGGAAAAGTACTACACGAAATGTCGTTTTGCATTTCCTCGACCAGTGATTTCTAAGGGAAGAGTAAATAATTTGATGTCATCTCTACGACATACTGTGACGAGAAAATCTCCCAAAAACACATATAATTTGAAAAGAAATGAAGAATCTAAGTACATCAACGATTACAACCCAGTGATTTTGTCCATGTGGAATGCTAACATGGATATTCAGTTCGTTGCTGACAACTCTATTGCTGTGGCTCGATATGTGACATCTTACATCACCAAAAAAGAAAAGACAGAACTGAAGGAAATGTGGGAGGACATTTCACATGAAAAGAGTCTAAGCAAGAAATTATACAGTTTCAGTCTGAAGATGTTGTCGCATCGAGAAATTGGAGCATATGAATGTTCTGATCGGTTATCATCAGCAAGTCTCTATGCCAAATCAAGAACAATCATTTGGGTGAGTCTTGGTCTTGCT
This sequence comes from Lissotriton vulgaris, assembly GCF_964263255.1. Taxonomy (NCBI): domain Eukaryota; kingdom Metazoa; phylum Chordata; class Amphibia; order Caudata; family Salamandridae; genus Lissotriton; species Lissotriton vulgaris. The sequence continues at coordinate 141,378 of NW_028242960.1, forward strand.
GCAACACGAAACCGAGTTTTGAAATCTGTACAAGAAATTGAATATTTGGCGGAAAAAGAACCAAACAGTACAGATATTTTGAAGACAAATATGTTGGATACATACTATCCAAATAGAAGTACTCACCTTGAGAACACATGTTTGTATGAAGTTCTTCAAAACTACAGTTATAAGAGGAACATCACAGAAGATATCAATAATGGAAAATATGCACTCATTGGCTATGAAGGATGTCTAGTGAAGCAGAAAAAAGGCCATTTGATTAATCATCGAAAATTGAGTTGTGAAGTTCCAGACAAAAGAGAATTTTACTATTTAGCTCTTTTGCAACTCTTTAAGCCATGGCGTACAGAAGAGGAACTACTTGGAGATTTTCTCTGTTATGAAGACTCTTTTAATGCAACTAAGGATACCATAGAATGTCCTATTTTTCTAAATTATCTGCAAATGTTGAATGAAGAAATGGAGCAAGAAACCACAATTGCTGAAGAGATAGCTAGAAACAGTTCTCAAGATAGTCAGAGTTCTACTTCATTGAGCCAGGATCCACTAGGAGGACCAATTATCCAAAATGAAGCTGCCACTGCCATGGATGAGGTGGAAAGAGCTATGGAACAAGCTCAAGAGGATGGAGTTAACTTAGAAGATTTGGTAACGCAACTAAACATTGAGCAGAAAAAGATATATGATGAAGTCACAGAGCAGATTGAACATGGATTCAGACATGAGAAAAAAGAGTGCTCATGTATATTATTTGACCCTGTCCGACTGTATGTAAGTGGAGAAGCGGGGACAGGAAAAAGTTTTCTAATTAAAGCCGTTGCAAGTTATCTGCAGAAAAGGACTGATTCACCACTGTCTTGTGTTGTAACTGCTCCAACTGGTCTGGCAGCACATAACATTAAAGGGATTACTCTACATCGTTTATTGATGCTGCCAGTTGAACATGATAATAAATTGCATTACAACAAGCTATCTGGAGATGCGTGTTCTGAAGTTTCAAGAGTCTTGAAGAAAATGAAACTTCTTATCATAGATGAAGTAAGCATGGTCTCAAATCTAATGCTTGCTTTTGTGCATTTGAGAATGCAAGAAATTCTTAGAACAGAGTATGATGTGTTATTTGGAGGAAAACACATTATTGTTTTTGGAGATCTATTGCAGTTGACTCCAGTAAAAGGACAACCAGTGTTTAAAATGCTCACGTATGAAGATACCAGGAAGTCCCTTGGAAGCATTGGAAATGTTAATATATGGCTAAATTTTAAATATGCTGAACTGCTTCAAAATATGCGACAGGCCAAGGATGAAGATTATAAAAATATTCTACAAGATGTAAGAATTGGAAAAATGACTGAGAAAGGGAAAAAAGCTTTGCATAGTCGATTAATTTCAAATTTGTATGCAAATGAAAACATTCTTCCAGAGAATATTTTTAAAAAAATGACTGAGAAGAAATCTGGGATATGTTTGATGCCAACTCTGCAAGAATGTTCCATCTTCAATCAAAAAATGTTAGACTTAGAAAATGAAGAGATTGTGAAACTGGAAGCAATAGATAAAATAGAGCATATGGGTGCAACAATTGTTTTGTCAGAAAATTTGAAAACTAAATTGCATTCATTGGAGAAAAGTATTTCAAAAACAGCTGGTTTTGAAAAGACTCTGAATGTGTGTTTAAATTGTCGTATCATTTTGAGAAGGAATTTAAATGTTGAAAGCGGTCTGGTAAATGGAGCAATGGGTTATGTTGTTGATTTTGTGAATTACAGAAATAGAGATGGAATTGAATTTTTAAAAATAAAATTTGATGGCATTGAACAAGTACAACAAATAAGTCGTTGTTCTGCTAGATTTTTACTTGTAAAAGACTTATATGTTCGCCGAAAACAGTTTCCTGTTTGTTTGGCGTATGCAGTGACAATTCATAAATCTCAAGGTTTAAGTGTAGATAGTGCATTGGTGAACATTGGAAGATCTGTGTTTAAAGAAGGTATGGCATATGTGGCATTATCTCGAGTCAGAACTTTATCAGGATTGTACTTGATTGCGTGTGATGAGACAAAGATTTCTGCCGATCTAGATTGTGTTAAAGAATACAATAGGTTAAGAAGAGAGTATGCTCCACATTTGCCTCAATATCCTCTGTTTGAAAAACGTGTGGTAGGCCGAAAAAGAAGAAATGAGGATAATTGTAGTGAGGTAGTTGCAAAAAGACAAAAAGTAGAGAAAACTGTAATTGAAAACAGGAAGAAAAAGAATTGTGGAGAAAATGTTGTTGGATTTCAGTTTGAAAACAGTTCTGGTGTCAACTGCTATGCTAATGTAGTGGTTAATGTTGTTTTTTTTCTTAAAAGTTTACAAGAACAGATTGTTGAAAATCGGGATCAAAGATTGTGTGGTTTATTGAATTCTGTGTTTCAGAAATGTAGCAGTGTTACAGCACAAATAGAAAGTGTAACAGAAATTCGAAATATTTTAGATTTGTGTTCTGGTCAAGATAAATTTTCACAGAACATTCAGCAGGATTGTCAGGAATTTTTAATGTATATGTTTGGTGTTTTGGAAGATGAAGGTGTAGATGTAGATAATCTTTTCAGTCTTTCTTATCAATGGCAGCATGACTGCCACAATTGTAGTTTATCAAGTACTACTACAATAGACACTGAAAGATTTATATATTTGACTTTACCAGACTGTAAATCAGTGTCTTTTAAAAATCTAGTTAAAGCAGCAGATCATAATATGGTGTGTACCCAATGTAACTGTACAATGCTGTCCACATTATTTATACAAAGGTATGGGCAGTATATTATTTTAGTTTTCCAACGATGTAGACCTGATGGAACTAAATTGACAACTTCTATCAAAAATTTTGTGGCTTCTCAGTTATCAATTTCTGGAAGGACCTTTACAACTGAAGCTATTATTTATCATGATGGACCTTCGACCACCTCAGGACATTATACATGCTACTTAAAATCTGAAAATGGATGGAGTTACTGCAATGATTCTCATTTAACTTATAAACAACGTTTGCCTTATGACTCTACAAATTCTTATCTAGTGTTTTTAAAACCAAAGTTTTAGTAAAGGGAATTGGCCTTTGAAGACGGGAATAGTTAATAAAAGTTAGTTAGTTAGTTAGTTAATCTAATATTTTAAATTATTTATCTCATGTAGATACTTTAAGTGCATCTCAAAGTAAAAAATACTGATATATCTGACACAAATTGGCCGTGAGGAAAATGTAAGATATGATGTTGTTAGAAGTTGATGAAATCGAAGTTATAGAGCACAGCAGACTTTTTTTCACCAAAAGGACCTTCACTATCTGCAATCTCATGTAGATACTTTAAGTGGATCTCAAAGTAAAAAATACTGATATATCTGACACAAATTGGCCGTGAGGAAAGTGTAACATATGATGTTGTTAGATCTTTTTTCATAGGAAGTCGATGAAATGGAAGTTATAGAGCACAGCAGACTTTTTTCCACCAAAAGGACCTTCACTATCTGCAATTTGGTCTCACGGAAAAGTAAGTGAATCAAAGATTAGTGTACTTATATGAGATGTATGTTTGAATGGGTTTTTTTAAACACAATCTTTTAGATTGTGTTTTTTTTTTCCCGCTGTTATATGATGAAGACTTTGATCTCACTAATTTAAGTGAAATTCAATATATTCTGAGAACAGCAAAAATAAATAATGTAACATATTGTAGAAGTTATTGTGTAGTTTGCATTGTGTAATTTATATTGTGTTCACATTGTCTTATACTCATTTTCTTTTTCACCCTTATTTACCTCTCTTTACTAATTTACACTCTTTTTTCATCGCTGTTTCTTTAGTGCACTTCATTCACAACTTCTTAATCTAATAGGAACTGTCTGCATTTCCTCTGTTCCTTCCACCACTTTTTATCTTTTTCATATTCTCACAGTACCACTGCTTTAGTTTCCTAACCCTCTCTTTCTTTTTCTCCTTTTTTTTTCTTTCGCATCCATTGTACTGTAGTTCACTTAGTTCTTCCTTTTGTCTTTCTGTGTACTTACTCTCTCACTCCTGTTTTATCCATCGTTCTATACTAACTTCATTCCTTTCATCCCTTCACTCTGTTACTTTACTTCACTCACTCTCAATCATCTTCTATTCCTCTTTTTTATTTATAGTTTCTCAATCAGACTTCTCTCGTTTTCACTCATTTTTCTTTTATTTTCTTATCATTACTGATTTTGATTTGATATCTTACATTCTTTTAGTATCTTATTTACCTTTAGGAATTTGTTCTCTTTCTATTTCTTTTTCCTTTTTTTTTCTCTTTCTACATTACTTTCTTTCTGTTTTTGTATCCTTCACTATTGCATCATTTCTTAGTAAACTTTTGTAGATTTTTAAACCTCATGAACTGTTGTTTCTATTTTATTATATATTTTTAAGAAATTATAACGTGTTTTTTCTTTTATCTTTCATAGATACAAGTTTGCATTGATTATATGGTAAGTGTGTTTACAAAATCTTTTTTGTTATCACCTTTTGTTTTATTTTCACTATTTTTCTGTCACCCTACCGCACCCCTATTTCCTTACTTTGCTTCCCTCACTTATTCTTTTGTTCCATGTTTACTTCTGACCACATTCAATTTCTTTCAGTACTTCTGCCTATGCACACTCCTTCACTTACCTTTTTTACTGGTTCACTTAGTCCCTTTGTGACAGTCCTTCTTTTACTCTCTCTCTTGTTTGTCTCTATTACTCCCCATGTGTTACCCTTATTCACTTACATGTACCCTCTTTCACCCCTTTTTACTTATATTCACTGATATTTACTTTCCCTCAATCACTGCTATTCTTTTCCTCTGATTCCGTCACTACCTGACATTCCCATACTTAACTGTCCTTCTTTTTACTTTCAACATCCATTTACAATCTCCCTTAACCTCTGCTTTAGTCTTCTTCCTATTTCTTCTTTCTTTTGCTCCCTTATTCATTTTTCTTTTCTCAGTTACTTCCTTTTACACTTTTTATCTGTCTTACTATCTATTACACAGTCCCTCCTTCATTTTTTTTTCTTTTTTTTTGTTAGTGCGCTGACGGTACGCGCACCGGTGCGCGCACCGAAAGCGAAATATAAAAAAAAATATTTTAAATTAAAAATATTATCTCAATATACATTATAGTGTTCATTTTTACAAAAACATACTTTAGCAATTCACTAAAAAACACATAGGTATGAGTCTGTATAAAAAGTTAGGAATTAGCATTAAAAAAACCTATGAAATTCACTGAAAAAACCAAAGGTTTCACACCAGTTATAGTTAGGAATTAGCATTTAAAAAACCTATGAAATTCACTGAAAAAACCATAGGTTTCACACCAGTTATAGTTAGGAATTAGCATTTAAAAAACCTATTAAATTCACTGAAAAAACCATAGGTTTCACACCAGTTATAGTTAGCTGGAAATTTTACTGATATAAAACCATTGAAATTCCCACGTTATAGTTAGTCGGACTCACTATAACTTGCGCGTGCAATGCACTGCTGATGACATCACATATTACATCACTCATGACATGGTGAGTGACATCACTCATGACATCACTGATGACACCATCCTTGTGACACAGTGACAGACCTCCTCTCAGTGTAAAGTAACCCTTGAGACACATATTCAAAAATAGAAACTGAAATTTTAAAAAAATGGACATACCTATATCAGTTACAACAAGCAATTCTGTACTTCCACTATCTATATACACATCCACTCATTCACCAACAGTTCTATATAGTCACTCATACATATACTCACTCATCATATGAAGAGATACACCTATACATCCTGTTACACACCGATATTCATCCAAAAGTTACTCACACACATATTCACACGTGCAAATAAACTATTGAACAACCATTTATTTGAATATAGAGTTATACACACACTTCCACCTTACTTCTATTGAAAATTACACATATTTATTCTCTTAAACAATCACTTATAGAAACACATACTTATTTAAACAGGAACTCTTACAATCTCTTACTCTCACATATACTCACTTATATACATCAATATTCATATATACTAGATTAAAACATATGTAGTTACTGATAAAGACACTAGTGAGACAGTCATTCACTCACTAACAAACACATATAGACACTCATCCACCCATACAGTCCTGTACATATGCTGTCTTCAAAACACATACAAACAAAGAGTCAGTCACTCATGCATCTATGTGCTAAGTAATACCCCCACCAAACCATATAGACACTCAAACTGATACTAATAAAAATATCAAATAACCCATATACATACGCATGTAGCTACTTATCAACACATGTAGCCACTTATACACAAAGTGAAACACTAATATATGTATTTAAATATTTAAACATAACTCACTAATATTTATTTTTCAGAAAGACACATATTCACTGGATGGTGTCATCAGTGATGTCATGAGTGATGTCACTCACCATGTCATGAGTGATGTAATATGTGATGTCATCAGCAGTGCATTGCACGCGCAAGTTATAGTGAGTCCGACTAACTATAACGTGGGAATTTCAATGGTTTTATATCAGTAAAATTTCCAGCTAACTATAACTGGTGTGAAACCTATGGTTTTTTCAGTGAATATATATATGACTGGAACTTCGAGATTCAGCGCAACCAACAGGAAGCCAAATAACGAAACGGACCCTTGTAAGTTGATTTTAGCGTTTTTTATTCCATTCTGTGCACCCTCTCGATCGCCATGACGCGTTTCGGGCCCTGGAGCCCTTGATCACATGACATGGTCGAATTACACCCAGTGATTTGTAGTGCTGGATTGATCACATGGTCCCAAGCCTATAGAAATAGAGAAAATACTTCAGCCTGGACCAGAGTGTATAACCAACGACTTTTACATTACATTAACATTTTAAAATCCCCTTTGTCTTAATTAATATTGACAAGCGATTCCAAGAAATTTGCAAAATTCCGCAATAAATATTTTAAAATCAATATTTACATTTGTGCAAAAAATAGCAATACACCTATGTACAACCAATCACTGTGGATCGAATATATACAAACACTTTCTGTGCAAAATTTAGCAACAAAATAAAGTGCATTGTGCATTACTTCCAAAGGAATGTATTACACTTCAGGGATTTGACTAATATTGCCCAAGTGGGCATGGTTAACATTCTTCTGGACCACTGCTTCTACATTGCTTGGTAGTTTCCTATTGCCTCCAGACACTATTAAAAAGAAATGTGTGATTACCCAATATTGTGTACTATCTACTACTAATTTGAAATCTGGCAGTAATTGATAACATAGCCTTTATTGATGAACCTACGCCCCAATTCATTTGGATATTTCCATTCTCAGATCTCTGTATCCACCTATAGTTTTCATTCCAGATGCAAGCAAGTGTACAGATCCACTGTCGCGTTAAGGCCATATGGTGCCTTAGTGTCTAATTCAAGGATATAACGGGTTTCGAATACTCGTAAACGTGCTTCCCTGTTTCCCCCTCTCCGTGAAGGCTGCACCATATCTATAGCATAGTATTTTAGGCAGTTCACATCCCCCTTATGGCATAGATTGACATGCCTCGCCACCGGGTAAGCCTCGTCCTTATTGATGACCGCCCTCATATGCTGCAATATGCGCTTGTGGACTTGTAGTTTAGTGCTACAAACGTAGCAAAGTCCACAAACGCATTCCAAGACGTAGATGACAAAGTCTGATTTGCATGTTATTTTCTTGGTAATGGGGATTTCTGCCTCGCTAAATGGGGAGTAATACGTTGTCTTATTCTTCCCTATGGTGCACGCCTTACATACTGCACATTTTAGGAAACCCTTACTTCTTCCTAGCCAGTTGCCCCGTGTTGGTACTTCCGGGCTACTACTGACTAGCATGTCACTCATGGACCTAGCACGGCTATATGTAATAGCCGGAAAAGTGGACATAGTTTTACCAATCACAGGATTCCCTGTGATTATATGCCAGTTTTTCTTAACAATTTTCTGTAGTTGTTTATGCTGGCAGCTATAACCCAGAATAAATCTTGGTTGGTCCACTGCTGTATTTGTCACTATTAAATCTACCTCCCTTGATGTTTTTGGAGATATTACTGTCTTATTGGCCCTTTCCATTGCTTTAGACACTACACTTTCCGTATAGCCCCTCTGTAAAAACCTTGTCTTGCTTTCTTTCTGTGCTTTTGAACAGGCTTCATTGGTACTGCAGATTCTTCTAATCCTCAACATCTCCCCGTAGGGGATGCTGCGGATTAGGTGGTTGGGATGCTGACTAGAGGCATGGAGGATAGTGTTACCTGCAGTCTCCTTACGGTGTAATTTCGTGTGCAGTCTCCCTTCCTCTACATAAACCTCTACGTCCATGAAGTTTACTTTCCTGTCACTGATGGTACCTGTGAAGTGTAGATTAAGTTCATTTTGATTGATATCATTGATGAACTGTTCTGCTTCACCTGCTGTCCCTTTCCAGATTATAAAAAGATCGTCAATAAATCTGTACCACACTAGCACTTTACTAGACATGACCTCACTGAAGGCATTGCCCAGGACCTGCTCCTCCCACAGCCCCATGTGCAGACATGAGTAACTGGGAGAGAAGCAGGCCCCCATTGCCACTCCCCGTAATTGCTGGAACATCTGGTTTTGAAAGAGAAAATAATTGTTATAGAGACACATTTCTAACATCTCCACCAGCATATTATTGTGTTCCATCATACACAAGGGCCTCTTGCTCAAAAAATGTTTTACTGCCCTTACTCCATCCACATGATTGATACTCGTGTAGAGTGCAGTAACATCAAGTGTGACCAGTAAATACTCTGTACTCCACACTACTGATTTATTTTTTTGCAAGAAGTCCATGGTGTCTCTAATGTATGATGGCAAGGATTTCATAAAGTCTTGAAGGAAGTGATCAATGTATCTTGACACTTTCTCAAATGTTCCCCCACAGGCTGAAATTATGGGCCTCCCAGGTGGCTTGGCACTGTCTTTGTGAATCTTGGGGATCAGATAAAACACCGGAGTTATGGGGTGGTTGGTCTTTAAAAATTTTAACTCATCCCCACTCAGGAGTCCTTGTCCTCTCCATGTATATAGTTTTGTGTTTAATTTGTCCCAAGCTTGCTTGAATGCTGATCGGTCACATCTACTGTAACAGAGTCTGTCGCCTAGTTGTTCCAGCGCTTCCTCCAAATATGAAGAAAAGGGCCAAAGATCAATGTTACCTCCCTTATCAGACTGCCTGATCACAGTTTTTTCATCAGTCTGTAATTTTTTCATTAGGCTGCCGAAAGGGTTGTTGTTCTGTAACTTGTTTTTCTTTATCATCAGAGTTTTTTTGTTCAATTTCTTCATCTCTGAGATTACCATATCACTGAATACGTCAATGTTGTCGTGTGCCATTATTGGGTTATACGTTGATTTTGGTTTAAAAGATGTGTTGCCAGGGACATTAGTTACTACTGCACTCTCTGTTTCTTGGATGTTATCTAAGTCCCCCTCATTTAGAAGGTCTTGTAAATCGCATTGTAACTCGTATTCCCTCACTGATAAACCATTGTCTGCCCCCATGGTGATTTCTTGAGGTTTACGTGCCTTTTGCCTATTAACCAAGAATAGTTTTCTGAGTTTCAGCTTCCTCACGAATTTAAAAAAGTCCATTCTGGTTCTGGCATAGTCAAACATACTTGGTGGGCAGAATGATAACCCTAAAGACAAAATTTTTTGTTCTTTTTGGCTTAGGCGAGTGTTAGTTAAGTTTACAATTGTCATATTGTCACTTACTTGTGGACTCAACGACGATTCCATCTCCTGTATGGTTTCTTTTTTGTACCTTGATTTGGCTGCGTTATGCTTTCTTCATTGGTTTCGCTTGGCATTGTTCCTTTGTTTGTGCCAGGTTTGGAGGCATGGGACCTTAGTGATTTCTTGCGGTCGTTCTGGAGGCACTCCACCTCCTGTCCTAACGACCGCTTTGTAAAACCCGCCTCCGCCGCAGTCGAACCCTGTTCAAACTCGGAGTCACTACTTGGAATCGTGCTTAAATCCGTAGACGACATTGAAGGTGTTTTATGTCCTGCCCTCGCCTGAGGTTGTTTAGGAGTTTTGTTCAAAGTCGGAGGATCAAATTTCTTTGAAAAGGTATAGATACGGCCATTTAAATAATCTAATTTGTCCCTTTGGAACTTAAAGGCCTTTCTCTTCATAATTATGTCTTCCTCTTTTGAGAGTCTTGTTGTCATCGTCTCTCTTAACTTTTTCTCCAACTCCCCTTCATTCAGTGCTTTGATTTGGTTATTTAGTTCTTTCAGTTGCATCTGAAGTTTGGCCCCATCACTCTCGGCGTATCCCACCAAGATCCGCATGAGGCGACTGGAATTGTCCAAATTGCATTGTGCCCAATCATGGAGCATCTTCGGGTCGGGGTTTTCAAAGCTGGGAGCCAGCATGATCCTCAGGCCACGAGGGACTCTCCCCACTTCCAAGTATCTAGTGAGGGATTTTTGCTCCCACCACTTGGCTTGTTCCACTTTCATGGCCTTTTCCAGTTGTTTGAATAGCTCCCTTATTTGGCTGTTTCCGGTCCCTGATGTTGCGCTGGCACTTGCTTGTTGGGCCTCTGTTACGGGGCTGTCATCAAACAGGCTTACTGCCGCTTCCTCTCTGTTTTTTCTTCTGACCACATTGTCGGCGTCCATGACGGTGCACAGGAAAATACTTTCACTTTAAGAATGAGAACGCTTACACGTTTCGAGCAATTATGTCCGTTCACAACAGTGGTTTTGCTCTCTTACGTGTATCTTTCCCCAGCACCGGCTTTTCCCACTGCACAAGCCGCGAATACTTCTCACGCCAAGTAATCCTTCACAGCCATGAGGACTGTTAGCGCCACTCGTATTTTCGCTCAGTCGGGAATGCCGGGGGTAACAAGCGGTTGTTCCTAGCGGAACTGTAGAGTGCTTCCGGGTCGCCGTCAGCTTCGCTTCCTTTGCCGCTTACCCTTAGAGTTGGGGGGATCTGTGTCACACCTAGAAGCCTGCCGGTGTGTAAATTATGACTGGAACTTCCAGATTCAGCGCAACCAACAGGAATCCAAATAACGAAACGGACCCTTGTAAGTTGATTTTAGCGTTTTTTATTCCATTCTGTGCACCCTCTCGATCGCCATGACGCGTTTCGGGCCCTGGAGCCCTTGATCACATGACTTGGTCGAATTACACCCAGTGATTTGTAGTGCTGGATTGATCACATGGTCCCAAGCCTATAGAAATAGAGAAAATACTTCAGCCTGGACCAGAGTGTATAACCAACGACTTTTACATTACATTAACATTTTAAAATCCCCTTTGTCTTAATTAATATTGACAAGCGATTCCAAGAAATGTGCAAAATTGCGCAATAAATATTTTAAAATCAATATTTACATTTGTGCAAAAAATAGCGATACACCTATGTACAACCAATCACTGTGGATCGAATATATACAAACACTTTCTGTGCAAAATTTAGCAACAAAATAAAGTGCATTACTTCCAAAGGAATCTATTACACTTCAGGGATTTGACTGATATATATATATCACAACCACGCAGGTAACCCAAATTGAGTGGAGCCTCAGACACCAAATGCTTACTTCATTTATTGGCAATTTGCACGCAGGCAGAGAGCAGTTCAAGAACACCAAAGTCAATGTGCTGCCAAACGCGTTTCAGGAAACAAATCCCTTCGTCAGTGGCGTGTACTCGTGCAGGAAGGCAAAGTCAATCAAGCACCTCCTTAAATTCAAACAACCTCCCTCAATGGGCGTGGCCCTCTCACGGCATTCTGGTTGTTGTGGTACTGATATTCAATTTCCCCAGTGGGCATGCCTCTCTTCACGAAAAAATAAACACAATTCAAATCCCAAGTGGGCTGATGTCATCTTCTGCCCTCCGCCTGTTACGCTTTTCAAAAGCCAATGTAAGTCCCAAGGTGGCGCTGTCCTGCTACAGCACCAAAACTTGCGTGTCTCCCCTTCCAGCCAGCACCACATGGCGCGCTGAAAGACCCGCAACAGCAGTGGGCTCCACTCACAGCTTGGTAAGAGCCGTAAATATCACAACCACGCAGGTATCCCAAATCGAGTGGAGCCTCAGACACCAAATGCTTACTTCATTTATTGGCAATTTGCACGCAGGCAGAAAGCAGTTCAAGAACACCAAAGTCAATGTGCTGCCAAACGCGTTTCAGGAAACAAATCCCTTCGTCAGTGGCGTGTACTCGTGCAGGAAGGCAAAGTCAATCAAGCACCTCCTTAAATTCAAACAACCTCCCTCAAAGGGCGTGGCCCTCTCACGGCATTCTGGTTGTTGTGGTACTGATATTCAATTTCCCCAGTGGGCATGCCTCTCTTCACGAAAAAATAAACACAATTCAAATCCCAAGTAGCCTGATGTCATCTTCTGCCCTCCGCCTGTTACGCTTTTCAAAAGCCAATGTATGTCCCAAGGTGGCACTGTCCTGCTACAGCACCAAAACTTGTGTGTCTCCCCTTCCAGCCAGCACCACATAGCGCGCTGAAGGATCCGCAACAGCAGTGGGCTCCACTCAGGGCTTGGTAAGAGCCGTAAATATCACAACCACGCAGGTAACCCAAATCGAGTGGAGCCTCAGACACCAAATGCTTACTTCATTTATTGGCAATTTGCACGCAGGCAGAGAGCAGTTCAAGAACACCAAAGTCAATGTGCTGCCAAACGCGTTACAGGAAACAAATCCCTTCGTCAGTGGCGTGTACTCGTGCAGGAAGGCAAAGTCAATCAAGCACCTCCTTAAATTCAAACAACCTCCCTCAATGGGCGTGGCCCTCTCACAGCATTCTGGCTGTTGTGGTACTGATATTCAATTTCCCCAAATGCCTCTCTTCACGAAAAAATAACACTTGATTCCATTTGCAAGGACTGGTGAGTGGCCCCACTGGGGGAAGAAGGTCAGCGTACTACAAAGCACAGAATGCTTTGCGGTGTAGCCACGCCCACTGTGGCAGGTGACATTGATTATAAGAGCAGACGCTGCCTGAAATCTGCTCCTCCAGCCCTTCACGAACTGCCTCTGAAGAAAGGATTGATTCCTGAAACGCGTCAGGCTTTACATGTTTGAAGATTGCTCTGAAAGCATCCAAGGAGTGAGCTGTGAAATGGATCCAAAATAAACGTGCTGAATTGAACTTCGTGTGGCTTTGCTTCAATGGGGCTTCCTGTGTTTGAATTTGATGTATATCGGCTTTGCCCAGTCGAGAAGCGAGGCCCACCTTGCTAGGGTCCATGCAGGCTCTGAGCTGGGGCTAGCAAACAACGGAACAAAGACAAGAACAGCTCCAATGCAGGTGGTGCTGCCTTGCGCACTATTTCACGGCTGCAAAAACGCAATTGGAGGGCTTCCAGCGCACTCTCCACTCCACTTGGTGAACACTTGATTCCGTTTGCAAGGACTGGTGAGTGGCCCCACTGGGGGAAGAAGGTCAGCGTACTACAAAGCACAGAATGCTCTGCGGTGTAGCCACGCCCACTGTGGCAGGTGACATTGATTATAAGAGCAGACGCTGCCTGAAATCTGCTTCTCCAGCCCTTCACGAACTGCCTCTGAAGAAAGGCTTGATTCCTGAAACGCGTCAGGCTTTACATGTTTGAAGATTGCTCTGAAAGCATCCAAGGAGCGAGCTATGAAATGGATCCAAAATAAACGTGCTGAATTGAACTTCGTGTGGCTGTGCTTCAATGGGGCTTCCTGTGTTTGAATTTGATGTATATCGGCTTTGCCCAGTCGAGAAGCGAGGCCCACCTTGCTAGGGTCCGTGCAGGCTCTGAGCTGGGGCTTGCAAACAACGGAACGAAGACAAGGACAGCTCCAATGCAGGTGGTGCTGCCTTGCGCATGATTTCACGGCTGCAAAAACGCAATTGGAGGGCTTCCAGCGCACTCTCCACTCCACTTGGTGAACACTTGATTCCATTTGCAAGGACTGGTGAGTGGCCCCACTGGGGGAAGAAGGTCAGCGTACTTCAAAGCACAGAATGCTTTGCGGTGTAGCCACGCCCACTGTGGCAGGTGACATTGATTATAAGAGCAGACGCTGCCTGAAATCTGCTCCTCCAGCCCTTCACGAACTGCCTTTGAAGAAAGGATTGATTCCTGAAACGCGTCAGGCTTTACATGTTTGAAGATTGATCTGAAAGCATCCAAGGAGCGAGCTGTGAAATGGATCCAAAATAAACGTGCTGAATTGAACTTCGTGTGGCTGTGCTTCAATGGGGCTTCCTGTGTTTGAATTTGATGTATATCGGCTTTGCCCAGTCGAGAAGCGAGGCCCACCTTGCTAGGGTCCGTGCAGGCTCTGAGCTGGGGCTTGCAAACAACGGAACGAAGACAAGAACAGCTCCAATGCAGGTGCTGCTGCCTTGCGCACGATTTCACGGCTGCAAAAACGCAATTGGAGGGCTTCCAGTGCACTCTCCACTCCACTTGGTGAACACTTGATTCCATTTGCAAGGACTGGTGAGTGGCCCCACTGGGGGAAGAAGGTCAGCGTACTACAAAGCACAGAATGCTTTGCGGTGTAGCCACGCCCACTGTGGCAGGTGACATTGATTATAAGAGCAGACGCTGCCTGAAATCTGCTCCTCCATCCCTTCACGAACTGCCTCTGAAGAAAGGATTGATTCCTGAAACGCGTCAGGCTTTACTTGTTTGAAGATTGCTCTGAAAGCATCCAAGGAGCGAGCTGTGAAATGGATCCAAAATAAACCTGCTGAATTGAACTTCGTGTGGCTGTGCTTCAATGGGGCTTCCTGTGTTTGAATTTGATGTATATCGGCTTTGCCCAATCGAGAAGCGAGGCCCACCTTGCTAGGGTCCGTGCAGGCTCTGAGCTGGGGCTTGCAAACAACGGAACGAAGTCAAGAACAGCTCCAATGCAGGTGGTGCTGCCTTGCGCACGATTTCACGGCTGCAAAAACGCAATTGGAGGGCTTCCAGCGCACTCTCCACTCCACTTGGTGAACACTTGATTCCATTTGCAAGGACTGGTGAGTGGCCCCACTGGGGCAAGAAGGTCAGCGTACTACAAAGCACTGAATGCTTTGCGGTGTAGCCACGCCCACTGTGGCAGGTGACATTGATTATAAGAGCAGACGCTGCCTGAAATCTGCTCCTCCAGCCCTTCACGAACTGCCTCTGAAGAAAGGATTGATTCCTGAAACGCGTCAGGCTTTACATGTTTGAAGATTGCTCTGAAAGCATCCAAGGAGCGAGCTGTGAAATGGATCCAAAATAAACGTGCTGAATTGAACTTCGTGTGGCTGTGCTTCAATGGGGCTTCCTGTGTTTGAATTTGATGTATATCGGCTTTGCCCAGTCGAAAAGCGAAGCCCACCTTGCTAGGGTCTGTGCAGGCTCTGAGCTGGGGCTTGCAAACAACGGAACGAAGACAAGAACAGCTCCAATGCAGGTGGTGCTGCCTTGCGCACGATTTCACGGCTGCAAAAACGCAATTGGAGGGCTTCCAGCGCACTCTCCACTCCACTTGGTGAACACTTGATTCCATTTGCAAGGACTGGTGAGTGGCCCCACTGGGGGAAGAAGGTCAGCGTACTACAAAGCACAGAATGCTTTGCGGTGTAGCCACGCCCACTGTGGCAGGTGACATTGATTATAAGAGCAGACGCTGCCTGAAATCTGCTCCTCCAGCCCTTCACGAACTGCCTTTGAAGAAAGGATTGATTCCTGAAACGCGTCAGGCTTTACATGTTTGAAGATTGCTCTGAAAGCATCCAAGGAGCGAGCTGTGAAATGGATCCAAAATAAACGTGCTGAATTGAACTTCGTGTGGCTGTGCTTCAATGGGGCTTCCTGTGTTTGAATTTGATGTATATCGGCTTTGCCCAATCGAGAAGCGAGGCCCACCTTGCTAGGGTCCATGCAGGCTCTGAGCTGGGGCTTGCAAACAACGGAACGAAGACAAGAACAGCTCCAATGCAGGTGGTGCTGCCTTGCGCACGATTTCACGGCTGCAAAAACGCAATTGGAGGGCTTCCAGCGCACTCTCCACTGCACTTGGTGAACACTTGATTCCATTTGCAAGGACTGGTGAGTGACCCCACTGGGGGAAGAAGGTCAGCGTACTACAAAGCACAGAATGCTTTGCGGTGTAGCCACGCCCACTGTGGCAGGTGACATTGATTATAAGAGCAACGCTGCCTGAAATCTGCTCCTCCAGCCCTTCACGAACTGCCTCTGAAGAAAGGATTGATTCCTGAAACACGTCAGGCTTTACATGTTTGAAGATTGCTCTGAAAGCATCCAAGGAGCGAGCTGTGAAATGGATCCAAAATAAACGTGCTGAATTGAACTTCGTGTGGCTGTGCTTCAATGGGGCTTCCTGTGTTTGAATTTGATGTATATCGGCTTTGCCCAGTCGAGAAGCGAGGCCCACCTTGCTAGGGTCCGTGCAGGCTCTGAGCTGGGGCTTGCAAACAACGGAACGAAGACAAGAACAGCTCCAATGCAGGTGGTGCTGCCTTGCGCACGATTTCACGGCTGCAAAAACACAATTGGAGGGCTTCCAGCGCACTCTCCACTCCACTTGGTGAACACTTGATTCCATTTGCAAGGACTGGTGAGTGGCCCCACTGGGGCAAGAAGGTCAGCGTACTACAAAGCACTGAATGCTTTGCGGTGTAGCCACGCCCACTGTGGCAGGTGACATTGATTATAAGAGCAGACGCTGCCTGAAATCTGCTCCTCCAGCCCTTCACGAACTGCCTCTGAAGAAAGGATTGATTCCTGAAATGCGTCAGGCTTTACATGTTTGAAGATTGCTCTGAAAGCATCCAAGGAGCGAGCTGTGAAATGGATCCAAAATAAACGTGCTGAATTGAACTTCGTGTGGCTGTGCTTCAATGGGGCTTCCTGTGTTTGAATTTGATGTATATCGGCTTTGCCCAGTCGAGAAGCGAGGCCCACCTTGCTAGGGTCCGTGCAGGCTCTGAGCTGGGGCTTGCAAACAACGGAACGAAGACAAGAACAGCTCCAATGCAGGTGGTGCTGCCTTGCGCAAGATTTCACGGCTGCAAAAATGCAATTGGAGGGCTTCCAGCGCACTCTCCACTCCACTTGGTGAACACTTGATTCCATTTGCAAGGACTGGTGAGTGACCCCACTGGGGGAAGAAGGTCAGCGTACTACAAAGCACAGAATGCTTTGCGGTGTAGCCACGCCAACTGTGGCAGGTGACATTGATTATAAGAGCAGACGCTGCCTGAAATCTGCTCCTCCAGCCCTTCACGAACTGCCTCTGAAGAAAGGATTGATTCCTGAAACGCGTCAGGCTTTACATGTTTGAAGATTGCTCTGAAAGCATCCAAGGAGCGAGCTGTGAAATGGATCCAAAATAAACGTGCTGAATTGAACTTCGTGTGGCTGTGCTTCAATGGGGCTTCCTGTGTTTGAATTTGATGTATATCGGCTTTGCCCAGTCGAGAAGCGAGCCCCACCTTGCTAGGGTCCGTGCAGGCTCTGAGCTGGGGCTTGCAAACAACGGAACGGAGACAAGAACAGCTCCAATGCAGGTGGTGCTGCCTTGCGCAAGATTTCACGGCTGCAAAAATGCAATTGGAGGGCTTCCAGTACAATCTCCACTCCACTTGGTGAACACTTGATTCCATTTGCAAGGACTGGTGAGTGGCCCCACTGGGGGAAGAAGGTCAGCGTACTACAAAGCACAGAATGCTTTGCGGTGTAGCCACGCCCACTGTGGCAGGTGACATTGATTATAAGAGCAGACGCTGCCTGAAATCTGCTCCTCCAGCCCTTGACGAACTGCCTCTGAAGAAAGGATTGATTCCTGAAACGCGTCAGGCTTTACATGTTTGAAGATTGCTCTGAAAGCATCCAAGGAGCGAGCTGTGAAATTGATCCAAAATAAACGTGCTGAATTGAACTTCGTGTGGCTGTGCTTCAATGGGGCTTCCTGTGTTTGAATTTGATGTATATCGGCTTTGCCCAGTCGAGAAGCGAGGCCCACCTTGCTAGGGTCCGTGCAGGCTCTGAGCTGGGGCTTGCAAACAACGGAACGAAGACAAGAACAGCTCCAATGCAGGTGGTGCTGCCTTGCGCACGATTTCACGGCTGCAAAAACGCAATTGGAGGGCTTCCAGCGCACTCTCCACTCCACTTGGTGAACACTTGATTCCATTTGCAAGGACTGGTGAGTGGCCCCACTGGGGGAAGAAGGTCAGCATACTACAAAGCACAGAATGCTTTGCGGTGTAGCCACGCCCACTGTGGCAGGTGACATTGATTATAAGAGCAGACGCTGCCTGAAATCTGCTCCTCCAGCCCTTCACGAACTGCCTCTGAAGAAAGGATTGATTCCTGAAACGCGTCAGGCTTTACATGTTTGAAGATTGCTCTGAAAGCATCCAAGGAGCGAGCTGTGAAATGGATCCAAAATAAACGTGCTGAATTGAACTTCGTGTGGCTGTGCTTCAATGGGGCTTCCTGTGTTTGAATTTGATGTATATCGGCTTTGCCCAGTCGAAAAGCGAAGCCCACCTTGCTAGGGTCTGTGCAGGCTCTGAGCTGGGGCTTGCAAACAACAGAACGAAGACAAGAACAGCTCCAATGCAGGTGGTGCTGCCTTGCGCACGATTTCATGGCTGCAAAAACGCAATTGCAGGGCTTCCAGCGCACTCTCCACTCCACTTGGTGAACACTTGATTCCATTTGCAAGGACTGGTGAGTGGCCCCACTGGGGGAAGAAGGTCAGCGTACTACAAAGCACAGAATGCTTTGCGGTGTAGCCACGCCCACTGTGGCAGGTGACATTGATTATAAGAGCAGACGCTGCCTGAAATCTGCTCCTCCAGCCCTTCACGAACTTCCTCTGAAGAAAGGATTGATTCCTGAAACGCGTCAGGCTTTACATGTTTGAAGATTGCTCTGAAAGCATCCAAGGAGCGAGCTGTGAAATGGATCCAAAATAAACGTGCTGAATTGAACTTCGTGTGGCTGTGCTTCAATGGGGCTTCCTGTGTTTAAATTTGATGTATATCGGCTTTGCCCAATCGAGAAGCGAGGCCCACCTTGCTAGGGTCCATGCAGGCTCTGAGCTGGGGCTTGCAAACAACGGAACGAAGACAAGAACAGCTCCAATGCAGGTGGTGCTGCCTTGCGCACGATTTCACGGCTGCAAAAACGCAATTGGAGGGCTTCCAGCGCACTCTTCACTGCACTTGGTGAACACTTGATTCCATTTGCAAGGACTGGTGAGTGACCCCACTGGGGGAAGAAGGTCAGCGTACTACAAAGCACAAAGGGCCCGATGTAGGTCCGTCGGTAACGGCCGAAAATCGTTATTTTCGGCCGTTACCGACCGGTATACCTGAAATGGGATGTAGGGGCTCAATTTTACAGAATCGGTAATTTTACCGAATCGGTAAATTTACCGATTCTGTAAAATACTGAATCGGTATTTTTACCGATTCGGTAATTCTCCGATGTAGGTGGGACTCTTCAGAGTCCCAGGAGCCTTAACGAATCGGTATTTTACCATCAAATCCAATTTGATGGTAAAATACCGATTCAGGTGTGCATGTAAGTGTGTGCATGCACACCTATGCCATGTGACAGGCAGACCTGCCCTTAGGGCAGGTATGCCTGCCACATGGCACTCGTACCTGTTTTGGGGGTGCCAGAGGGTGTCAAAGTGACACCCCCTGCACCCTTGTGTGAATCGGTATTTACCGATTCGGTAAATACCGAATCGGTAATGCCCATTCATTCCTATGGGCTTTGAAGCCCATAGGAATGAATGGGCATTACCGATTCTGTATTTACAGAATCGGTAAATACCGATTCTTAATGATTCGGTATTTCAACATCTGGATATACCTACATATCCACACTTTAGATTTACAGATTTTTAATTACCGAATCGGTAAAATTCGGTAATTAAAAATCGGTAAATCTAATTTACCTACATCTGGCCCAAAATGCTTTGCTGTGTAGCCACGCCCACTGTGGCAGGTGACATTGATTATAAGAGCAACGCTGCCTGAAATCTGCTCCTCCAGCCCTTCACGAACTGCCTCTGAAGAAAGGATTGATTCCTGAAACGCGTCAGGCTTTACATGTTTGAAGATTGCTCTAAAAGCATCCAAGGAGCGAGCTGTGAAATGGATCCAAAATAAACGTGCTGAATTGAACTTCGTGTGGCTGTGCTTCAATGGGGCTTCCTGTGTTTGAATTTGATGTATATCGGCTTTGCCCAGTCGAGAAGCGAGGCCCACCTTGCTAGGGTCCGTGCAGGCTCTGAGCTGGGGCTTGCAAACAACGGAACGAAGACAAGAACAGCTCCAATGCAGGTGCTGCTGCCTTGCGCACGATTTCACGGCTGCAAAAACGCAATTGGAGGGCTTCCAGCGCACTCTCCACTCCACTTGGTGAACACTTGATTCCATTTGCAAGGACTGGTGAGTGGCCCCACTGGGGGAAGAAGGTCAGCGTACTACAAAGCACAGAATGCTTTGCGGTGTAGCCACGCCCACTGTGGCAGGTGACATTGATTATAAGAGCAGACGCTGCCTGAAATCTGCTCCTCCAGCCCTTCACGAACTTCCTCTGAAGAAAGGATTGATTCCTGAAACGCGGCAGGCTTTACATGTTTGAAGATTGCTCTGAAAGCATCCAAGGAGCGAGCTGTGAAATGGATCCAAAATAAACGTGCTGAATTGAACTTCGTGTGGCTGTGCTTCAATGGGGCTTCCTGTGTTTGAATTTGATGTATATCGGCTTTGCCCAATCGAGAAGCGAGGCCCACCTTGCTAGGGTCCATGCAGGCTCTGAGCTGGGGCTTGCAAACAACGGAACGAAGACAAGAACAGCTCCAATGCAGGTGGTGCTGCCTTGCGCACGATTTCACGGCTGCAAAAACGCAATTGGAGGGCTTCCAGCGCACTCTCCACTGCACTTGGTGAACACTTGATTCCATTTGCAAGGACTGGTGAGTGACCCCACTGGGGGAAGAAGGTCAGCGTACTACAAAGCACAAAATGCTTTGCTGTGTAGCCACGCCCACTGTGGCAGGTGACATTGATTATAAAAGCAACGCTGCCTGAAATCTGCTCCTCCAGCCCTTCACGAACTGCCTCTGAAGAAAGGATTGATTCCTGAAACGCGTCAGGCTTTACATGTTTGAAGATTGCTCTGAAAGCATCCAAGGAGCGAGCTGTGAAATGGATCCAAAATAAACGTGCTGAATTGAACTTCGTGTGGCTGTGCTTCAATGGGGCTTCCTGTGTTTGAATTTGATGTATATCGGCTTTGCCCAGTCGAGAAGCGAGGCCCACCTTGCTAGGGTCCGTGCAGGCTCTGAGCTGGGGCTTGCAAACAACGGAACGAAGACAAGAACAGCTCCAATGCAGGTGGTGCTGCCTTGCGCACAATTTCACGGCTGCAAAAACGCAATTGGAGGGCATCCAGCGCACTCTCCACTCCACTTGGTGAACACTTGACTCCATTTGCAAGGACTGGTGAGTGGCCCCACTGGGGGAAGAAGGTCAGCGTACTACAAAGCAGAGAATGCTTTGCGGTGTAGCCACACCCACTGTGGCAGGAGACATTGATTATAAGAGCAGACGCTGCCTGAAATCTGCTCCTCCAGCCCTTTACGAACTGCCTTTGAAGAAAGGATTGATTCCTGAAACGCGTCAGGCTTTACATGTTTGAAGATTGCTCTGAAAGCATCCAAGGAGCGAGCTGTGAAATGGATCCAAAATAAACGTGCTGAATTGAACTTCGTGTGGCTGTGCTTCAATGGGGCTTCCTGTGTTTGAATTTGATGTATATCGGCTTTGCCCAGTCGAGAAGCGAGGACCACCTTGCTAGGGTCCGTGCAGGCTCTGAGCTGGGGCTTGCAAACAACAGAACGAAGACAAGAACAGCTCCAATGCAGGTGGTGCTGCCTTGCGCACGATTTCACGGCTGCAAAAACGCAATTGGAGGGCTTCCAGCGCACTCTCCACTGCACTTGGTGAACACTTGATTCCATTTGCAAGGACTGGTGAGTGGCCCCACTGGGGGAAGAAGGTCAGCGTACTACAAAGCACAGAATGCTTTGCGGTGTAGCCACGCCCACTGTGGCAGGTGACATTGATTATAAGAGCAGACGCTGCCTGAAATCTGCTCCTCCAGCCCTTCACGAACTGCCTCTGAAGAAAGGATTGATTCCTGAAACGCGTCAGGCTTTACATGTTTGAAGATTGCTCTGAAAGCATCCAAGGAGCGAGCTGTGAAATGGATCCAAAACAAACGTGCTGAATTGAACTTCGTGTGGCTGTGCTTCAATGGGGCTTCCTGTGTTTGAATTTGATGTATATCGGCTTTGCCCAGTCGAGAAGCGAGGCCCACCTTGCTAGGGTCCGTGCAGGCTCTGAGCTGGGGCTTGCAAACAACGGAACGAAGACAAGAACAGCTCCAATGCAGGTGGTGCTGCCTTGCGCACAATTTCACGGCTGCAAAAACCCATTTGGAGGCCTTCCAGCGCACTCTCCACTCCACTTGGTGAACACTTGATTCCATTTGCAAGGACTGGTGAGTGGCCCCACTGGGGGAAGAAGGTCAGCGTACTACAAAGCACAGAATGATTTGCGGTGTAGCCACGCCAACTGTGGCAGGTGACATTGATTATAAGAGCAGACGCTGCCTGAAATCTGCTCCTCCAGCCCTTCACGAACTGCCTCTGAAGAAAGGATTGATTCCTGAAACGCGTCAGGCTTTACATGTTTGAAGATTGCTCTGAAAGCATCCAAGGAGCGAGCTGTGAAATGGATCCAAAATAAACGTGCTGAATTGAACTTCGTGTGGCTGTGCTTTAATGGGGCTTCCTGTGTTTGAATTTGATGTATATCGGCTTTGCCCAGTCGAGCAGCAAGGCCCACCTTGCTAGGGTCCGTGCAGGCTCTGAGCTGGGGCTTGCAAACAACGGAACGGAGACAAGAACAGCTCCAATGCAGGTGGTGCTGCCTTGTGCACGATTTCACGGCTGCAAAAACGCAATTGGAGGGTTTCCAGCGCACTCTCCACTCCACTTGGTGAACACTTGATTCCATTTGCAAGGACTGGTGAGTGGCCCCACTGGGGGAAGAAGGTCAGCGTACTACAAAGCACAGAATGCTTTGCGGTGTAGCCACACCCACTGTGGCAGGTGATATTGATTATAAGAGCAGACGCTGACTGAAATCTGCTCCTCCAGCCCTTCACGAACTTCCTCTGAAGAAAGGATTGATTCCTGAAACGCGTCAGGCTTTACATGTTTGAAGATTGCTCTGAAAGCATCCAAGGAGCGAGCTGTGAAATGGATCCAAAATAAACGTGCTGAATTGAAATTCGTGTGGCTGTGCTTCAATTGGGCTTCCTGTGTTTGAATTTGATGTATATTGGCTTTGCCCAATCGAGAAGCGAGGCCCACCTTGCTAGGGTCCATGCAGGCTCTGAGCTGGGGCTTGCAAACAACGGAACGAAGACAAGAACAGCTCCAATGCAGGTGGTGCTGCCTTGCACACGATTTCACGGCTGCAAAAACGCAATTGGAGGGCTTCAAGCGCACTCTCCACTGCACTTGGTGAACACTTGATTCCATTTGCAAGGACTGGTGAGTGGCCCCACTGGGGGAAGAAGGTCAGCGTACTACAAAGCACAGAATGCTTTGCGGTGTAGCCACGCCCACTGTGGTAGGTGACATTGATTATAAGAGCAGACGCTGCCTGAAATCTGCTCCTCCAGCCCTTCACGAACTGCCTCTGAAGAAAGGATTGATTCCTGAAACGCATCAGGCTTTACATGTTTGAAGATTGCTCTGAAAGCATCCAAGGAGCGAGCTGTGAAATGGATCCAAAATAAACGTGCTGAATTGAACTTTGTGTGGCTGTGCTTCAATGGGGCTTCCTGTGTTTGAATTTGATGTATATCGGCTTTGCCCAGTCGAGAAGGGAGGCCCACCTTGCTAGGGTCCGTGCAGGCTCTGAGCTGGGGCTTGCAAACAACGGAACGAAGACAAGAACAGCTCCAATGCAGGTGGTGCTGCCTTGCGCACGATTTCAAAGCTGCAAAAACGCAATTGGAGGGCTTCCAGCGCACTCTCCACTCCACTTGGTGAACACTTGACTCCATTTGCAAGGACTGGTGAGTGGCCCCACTGGGGGAAGAAGGTCAGCGTACTACAAAGCACAGAATGCTTTGCGGTGTAGCCACGCCCACTGTGGCAGGTGACATTGATTATAAGAGCAGACGCTGCCTGAAATCTGCTCCTCCAGCCCTTCACGAACTGCCTCTGAAGAAAGGATTGATTCCTGAAATGCATCAGGCTTTACATGTTTGAAGATTGCTCTGAAAGCATCCAAGGAGCGAGCTGCGAAATGGATCCAAAATAAACGTGCTGAATTGAACTTCGTGTGGCTGTGCTTCAATGGGGCTTCCTGTGTTTGAATTTGATGTATATCGGCTTTGCCCAGTCGAGAAGCGAGGCCCACCTTGCTAGGGTCCGTGCAGGCTCTGAGCTGGGGCTTGCAAACAACGGAACGAAGACAAGAACAGCTCCAATGCAGGTGGTGCTGCCTTGCGCACGATTTCACGGCTGCAAAAACGCAATTGGAGGGCTTCCAGCGCACTCTCCACTCCACTTGGTGAACACTTGATTCCATTTGCAAGGACTGGTGAGTGGCCCCACTGGGGGAAGAAGGTCAGCGTACTACAAAGCAGAGAATGCTTTGCGGTATAGCCACGCCCACTGTGGCAGGTGACATTGATTATAAGAGCAGACGCTGCCTGAAATCTGCTCCTCCAGCCCTTCACGAACTGCCTTTGAAGAAAGGATTGATTCCTGAAACGCGTCAGGCTTTACATGTTTGAAGATTGCTCTGAAAGCATCCAAGGAGCGAGCTGTGAAATGGATCCAAAATAAACGTGCTGAATTGAACTTCGTGTGGCTGTGCTTTAATGGGGCTTCCTGTGTTTGAATTTGATGTATATCGGCTTTGCCCAATCGAGAAGCGAGGCCCACCTTGCTAGGGTCCGTGCAGGCTCTGAGCTGGGGCTTGCAAACAACGGAACGAAGACAAGAACAGCTCCAATGCAGGTGGTGCTGCCTTGCGCACGATTTCACGGCTGCAAAAACGCAATTGGAGGGCTTCCAGCGCACTCTCCACTGCACTTGGTGAACACTTATTCCATTTGCAAGGACTGGTGAGTGGCCCCACTGGGGGAAGAAGGTCAGCGTACTACAAAGCACAGAATGCTTTGCTGTGTAGCCACGCCCACTGTGGCAGGTGACATTGATTATAAGAGCAGACGCTGCCTGAAATCTGCTCCTCCAGCCCTTCACGAACTGCCTCTGAAGAAAGGATTGATTCCTGAAACGCGTCAGGCTTTACATGTTTGAAGATTGCTCTGAAAGCATCCAAGGAGCGAGCTGTGAAATGGATCCAAAATAAACGTGCTGAATTGAACTTCGTGTGGCTGTGCTTTAATGGGGCTTCCTGTGTTTGAATTTGATGTATATCGGCTTTGCCCAGTCGAGCAGCAAGGCCCACCTTGCTAGGGTCCGTGCAGGCTCTGAGCTGGGGCTTGCAAACAACGGAACGGAGACAAGAACAGCTCCAATGCAGGTGGTGCTGCCTTGCGCACGATTTCACGGCTGCAAAATTGCAATTGGAGGCCTTCCAGCGCACTCTCCACTCCACTTGGTGAACACTTGATTCCATTTGCAAGGACTGGTGAGTGGCCCCACTGGGGGAAGAAGGTCAGCGTACTACAAAGCACAGAATGCTTTGCGGTGTAGCCACGCCCACTGTGGCAGGTGACATTGATTATAAGAGCAGACGCTGCCTGAAATCTGCTCCTCCAGCCCTTCACGAACTGCCTCTGAAGAAAGGATTGATTCCTGAAACGCGTCAGGCTTTACATGTTTGAAGATTGCTCTGAAAGCATCCAAGGAGCGAGCTGTGAAATGGATCCAAAATAAACGTGCTGAATTGAACTTCGTGTGGCTGTGCTTCAATGGGGCTTCCTGTGTTTGAATTTGATGTATATCGGCTTTGCCCAGTCGAGAAGCGAGGCCCACCTTGCTAGGGTCCGTGCAGGCTCTGAGCTGGGGTTTGCAAACAACGGAACGAAGACAAGAACAGCTCCAATGCAGGTGGTGCTGCCTTGCGCACGATTTCACGGCTGCAAAAACGCAATTGGAGGGCTTCCAGCGCACTCTCCACTCCACTTGGTGAACACTTGATTCCATTTGCAAGGACTGGTGAGTGGCCCCACTGGGGCAAGAAGGTCAGCGTACTACAAAGCACTGAATGCTTTGCGGTGTAGCCACGCCCACTGTGGCAGGTGACATTGATTATAAGAGCAGACGCTGCCTGAAATCTGCTCCTCCAGCCCTTCACGAACTTCCTCTGAAGAAAGGATTGATTCCTGAAATGCGTCAGGCTTTACATGTTTGAAGATTGCTCTGAAAGCATCCAAGGAGCGAGCTGTGAAATGGATCCAAAATAAACGTGCTGAATTGAACTTCGTGTGGCTGTGCTTCAATGGGGCTTCCTGTGTTTGAATTTGATGTATATCGGCTTTGCCCAGTCGAGAAGCGAGGCCCACCTTGCTAGGGTCCGTGCAGGCTCTGAGCTGGGGCTTGCAAACAACGGAACGAAGACAAGAACAGCTCCAATGCAGGTGGTGCTGCCTTGCGCACAATTTCACGGCTGCAAAAACGCAATTGGAGGGCATCCAGCGCACTCTCCACTCCACTTGGTGAACACTTGACTCCATTTGCAAGGACTGGTGAGTGGCCCCACTGGGGGAAGAAGGTCAGCGTACTACAAAGCACAGAATGGTTTGCGGTGTAGCCACACCCACTGTGGCAGGAGACATTGATTATAAGAGCAGACGCTGCCTGAAATCTGCTCCTCCAGCCCTTTACGAACTGCCTTTGAAGAAAGGATTGATTCCTGAAACACGTCAGGCTTTACATGTTTGAAGATTGCTCTGAAAGCATCCAAGGAGCGAGCTGTGAAATGGATCCAAAATAAACGTGCTGAATTGAACTTCGTGTGGCTGTGCTTCAATGGGGCTTCCTGTGTTTGAATTTGATGTATATCGGCTTTGCCTAATCGAGAAGCGAGGCCCACCTTGCTAGGGTCCGTGCAGGCTCTGAGCTGGGGCTTGCAAACAATGGAACGAAGACAAGAACAGCTCCAATGCAGGTGGTGCTGCCTTGCGCACGATTTCACGGCTGCAAAAACGCAATTGGAGGGCTTCCAGGGCACTCTCCACTGCACTTGGTGAACACTTGATTCCATTTGCAAGGACTGGTGAGTGGCCCCACTGGGGGAAGAAGGTCAGCGTACTACAAAGCACAGAATGCTTTGCGGTGTAGCCACGCCCACTGTGGCAGGTGACATTGATTATAAGAGCAGACGCTGCCTGAAATCTGCTCCTCCAGCCCTTCACGAACTGCCTCTGAAGAAAGGATTGATTCCTGAAACGCATCAGGCTTTACATGTTTGAAGATTGCTCTGAAAGCATCCAAGGAGCGAGCTGTGAAATGGATCCAAAATAAACGTGCTGAATTGAACTTTGTGTGGCTGTGCTTCAATGGGGCTTCCTGTGTTTGAATTTGATGTATATCAGCTTTGCCCAGTCGAGAAGCGAGGCCCACCTTGCTAGGGTCCGTGCAGGCTCTGAGCTGGGGCTTGCAAACAACGGAACGAAGACAAGAACAGCTCCAATGCAGGTGGTGCTGCCTTGCGCACAATTTCACGGCTGCAAAAACGCATTTGGAGGGCTTCCAGCGCACTCTCCACTGCACTTGGTGAACACTTGATTCCATTTGCAAGGACTGGTGAGTGGCCCCACTGGGGGAAGAAGGTCAGCGTACTACAAAGCACAGAATGCTTTGCGGTGTAGCCACGCCCACTGTGGCAGGTGACATTGATTATAAGAGCAGACGCTGCCTGAAATCTGCTCCTCCAGCCCTTCACGAACTGCCTCTGAAGAAAGGATTGATTCCTGAAACGCGTCAGGCTTTACATGTTTGAAGATTGCTCTGAAAGCATCCAAGGAGCGAGCTGTGAAATGGATCCAAAATAAACGTGCTGAATTGAACTTCATGTGGCTGTGCTTTAATGGGGCTTCCTGTGTTTGAATTTGATGTATATCGGCTTTGCCCAGTCGAGCAGCAAGGCCCACCTTGCTAGGGTCCGTGCAGGCTCTGAGCTGGGGCTTGCAAACAACGGAACGGAGACAAGAACAGCTCCAATGCAGGTGGTGCTGCCTTGCGCACGATTTCACGGCTGCAAAATTGCAATTGGAGGCCTTCCAGCGCACTCTCCACTCCACTTGGTGAACACTTGATTCCATTTGCAAGGACTGGTGAGTGGCCCCACTGGGGGAAGAAGGTCAGCGTACTACAAAGCACAGAATGCTTTGCGGTGTAGCCACGCCCACTGTGGCAGGTGACATTGATTATAAGAGCAGACGCTGCCTGAAATCTGCTCCTCCAGCCCTTCACGAACTGCCTTTGAAGAAAG
The DNA here is from genome assembly GCF_964263255.1 of Lissotriton vulgaris. NCBI lineage: Eukaryota > Metazoa > Chordata > Amphibia > Caudata > Salamandridae > Lissotriton > Lissotriton vulgaris. Next base: position 170,040 of record NW_028242960.1, read on the forward strand.
GATTGATTCCTGAAACACGTCAGGCTTTACATGTTTGAAGATTGCTCTGAAAGCATCCAAGGAGCGAGCTATGAAATGGATCCAAAATAAACGTGCTGAATTGAACTTCGTGTGGCTGTGCTTCAATGGGGATTCCTGTGTTTGAATTTGATGTATATCGGCTTTGCCCAGTCGAGAAGCGAGGCCCACCTTGCTAGGGTCCGTGCAGGCTCTGAGCTGGGGCTTGCAAACAACGGAACGAAGACAAGAACAGCTCCAATGCGGGGGGTGCTGCCTTGCGCACGATTTCACGGCTGCAAAAACGCAATTGGAGGGTTTCCAGCGCACTCTCCACTCCACTTGGTGAACACTTGATTCCATTTGCAAGGACTGGTGAGTGGCCCCACTGGGGGAAGAAGGTCAGCGTAGTACAAAGCACAGAATGCTTTGCGGTGTAGCCACACTCACTGTGGCAGGTGACATTGATTATAAGAGCAGACGCTGACTGAAATCTGCTCCTCCAGCCCTTCACGAACTTCCTCTGAAGAAAGGATTGATTCCTGAAACGCGTCAGGCTTTACATGTTTGAAGATTGCTCTGAAAGCATCCAAGGAGCGAGCTGTGAAATGGATCCAAAATAAACGTGCTGAATTGAACTTCGTGTGGCTGTGCTTCAATTGGGCTTCCTGTGTTTGAATTTGATGTATATTGGCTTTGCCCAATCGAGAAGCGAGGCCCACCTTGCTAGGGTCCATGCAGGCTCTGAGCTGGGGCTTGCAAACAACGGAACGAAGACAAGAACAGCTCCAATGCAGGTGGTGCTGCCTTGCACACAATTTCACGGCTGCAAAAACGCAATTGGAGGGCTTCAAGCGCACTCTCCACTGCACTTGGTGAACACTTGATTCCATTTGCAAGGACTGGTGAGTGGCCCCACTGGGGGAAGAAGGTCAGCGTACTACAAAGCACAGAATGCTTTGCGGTGTAGCCACGCCCACTGTGGCAGGTGACATTGATTATAAGAGCAGACGCTGCCTGAAATCTGCTCCTCCAGCCCTTCACGAACTGCCTCTGAAAAAAGGATTGATTCCTGAAACGCGTCAGGCTTTACATGTTTGAAGATTGCTCTGAAAGCATCCAAGGAGCGAGCTGTGAAATGGATCCAAAATAAACGTGCTGAATTGAACTTTGTGTGGCTGTGCTTCAATGGGGCTTCCTGTGTTTGAATTTGATGTATATCGGCTTTGCCCAGTCGAGAAGCGAGGCCCACCTTGCTAGGGTCCGTGCAGGCTCTGAGCTGGGGCTTGCAAACAACGGAACGAAGACAAGAACAGCTCCAATGCAGGTGGTGCTGCCTTGCGCACGATTTCACAGCTGCAAAAACGCAATTGGAGGGCTTCCAGCGCATTCTCCACTCCACTTGGTGAACACTTGATTCCATTTGCAAGGACTGGTGAGTGGCCCCACTGGGGGAAGAAGGTCAGCGTACTACAAAGCACAGAATGCTTTGCGGTGTAGCCACGCCCACTGTGGTAGGTGACATTGATTATAAGAGCAGACGCTGCCTGAAATCTGCTCCTCCAGCCCTTCACGAACTGCCTCTGAAGAAAGGATTGATTCCTGAAATGCGTCAGGCTTTACATGTTTGAAGATTGCTCTGAAAGCATCCAAGGAGCGAGCTGCGAAATGGATCCAAAATAAACGTGCTGAATTGAACTTCGTGTGGCTGTGCTTCAATGGGGCTTCCTGTGTTTGAATTTGATGTATATCGGCTTTGCCCAGTCGAGAAGCGAGGCCCACCTTGCTAGGGTCCGTGCAGGCTCTGAGCTGGGGCTTGCAAACAACGGAACGAAGACAAGAACAGCTCCAATGCAGGTGGTGCTGCCTTGCGCACGATTTCACGGGTGCAAAAACGCAATTGGAGGGCTTCCAGCGCACTCTCCACTCCACTTGGTGAACACTTGATTCCATTTGCAAGGACTGGTGAGTGGCCCCACTGGGGGAAGAAGGTCAGCGTACTACAAAGCACAGAATGCTTTGCGGTATAGCCACGCCCACTGTGGCAGGTGACATTGATTATAAGAGCAGACGCTGCCTGAAATCTGCTCCTCCAGCCCTTCACGAACTGCCTTTGAAGAAAGGATTGATTCCTGAAACGCGTCAGGCTTTACATGTTTGAAGATTGCTCTGAAAGCATCCAAGGAGCGAGCTGTGAAATGGATCCAAAATAAACGTGCTGAATTGAACTTCGTGTGGCTGTGCTTTAATGGGGCTTCCTGTGTTTGAATTTGATGTATATCGGCTTTGCCCAATCGAGAAGCGAGGCCCACCTTGCTAGGGTCCGTGCAGGCTCTGAGCTGGAGCTTGCAAACAATGGAACGAAGACAAGAACAGCTCCAATGCAGGTGGTGCTGCCTTGCGCACGATTTCACGGCTGCAAAAACGCAATTGGAGGGCTTCCAGCGCACTCTCCACTGCACTTGGTGAACACTTGATTCCATTTGCAAGGACTGGTGAGTGGCCCCACTGGGGGAAGAAGGTCAGCATACTACAAAGCACAGAATGCTTTGCTGTGTAGCCACGCCCACTGTGGCAGGTGACATTGATTATAAGAGCAGACGCTGCCTGAAATCTGCTCCTCCAGCCCTTCACGAACTTCCTCTGAAGAAAGGATTGATTCCTGAAACGCGTCAGGCTTTACATGTTTGAAGATTGCTCTGAAAGCATCCTAGGAGCGAGCTGTGAAATGGATCCAAAATAAACATGCTGAATTGAACTTCGTGTGGCTGTGCTTCAATGGGGCTTCCTGTGTTTGAATTTGATGTATATCGGCTTTGCCCAGTCGAGAAGCGAGGCCCACCTTGCTAGGGTCCGTGCAGGCTCTGAGCTGGGGCTTGCAAACAACGGAACGAAGACAAGAACAGCTCCAATGCAGGTGGTGCTGCCTTGCGCACAATTTCACGGCTGCAAAAACACAATTGGAGAGCATCCAGCGCACTCTCCACTCCACTTGGTGAACACTTGATTCCATTTGCAAGGACTGGTGAGTGGCCCCACTGGGGGAAGAAGGTCAGCGTACTACAAAGCACAGAATGCTTTGCGGTGTAGCCACGCCCACTGTGGTAGGTGACATTGATTATAAGAGCAGACGCTGCCTGAAATCTGCTCCTCCAGCCCTTCACGAACTGCCTCTGAAGAAAGGATTGATTCCTGAAACGCGTCAGGCTTTACATGTTTGAAGATTGCTCTGAAAGCATCCAAGGAGCGAGCTGTGAAATGGATCCAAAATAAACGTGCTGAATTGAACTTTGTGTGGCTGTGCTTTAATGGGGCTTCCTGTGTTTGAATTTGATGTATATCGGCTTTGCCCAGTCGAGCAGCAAGGCCCACCTTGCTAGGGTCCGTGCAGGCTCTGAGCTGGGGCTTGCAAACAACGGAACGGAGACAAGAACAGCTCCAATGCAGGTGGTGCTGCCTTGCGCACGATTTCACAGCTGCAAAATTGCAATTGGAGGCCTTCCAGCGCACTCTCCACTCCACTTGGTGAACACTTGATTCCATTTGCAAGGACTGGTGAGTGGCCCCACTGGGGGAAGAAGGTCAGCGTACTACAAAGCACAGAATGCTTTGCGGTGTAGCCACACCCAGTGTGGCAGGTGACATTGATTATAAGAGCAGACGCTGCCTGAAATCTGCTCCTCCAGCCCTTCACGAACTGCCTTTGAAGAAAGGATTGATTCCTGAAACGCGTCAGGCTTTACATGTTTGAAGATTGCTCTGAAAGCATCCAAGGAGCGAGCTATGAAATGGATCCAAAATAAACGTGCTGAATTAAACTTCGTGTGGCTGTGCTTCAATGGGGCTTCCTGTGTTTGAATTTGATGTATATCGGCTTTGCCCAGTCGAGAAGCGTGGCCCACCTTGCTAGGGTCCGTGCAGGCTCTGAGCTGGGGCTTGCAAACAATGGAACGAAGACAAGAACAGCTCCAATGCAGGTGGTGCTGCCTTGCGCACGATTTCACGGCTGCAAAAACGCAATTGGAGGGCTTCCAGCGCACTCTCCACTCCACTTGGTGAACACTTGATTCCATTTGCAAGGACTGGTGAGTGGCCCCACTGGGGGAAGAAGGTCAGCGTACTACAAAGCACAGAATGCTTTGCGGTGTAGCCACACCCACTGTGGCAGGTGACATTGATTATAAGAGCAGACGCTGCCTGAAATCTGCTCCTCCAGCCCTTCACGAACTGCCTCTGAAGAAAGGATTGATTCCTGAAACGCGTCAGGCTTTACATGTTTGAAGATTGCTCTGAAAGCATCCAAGGAGCGAGCTGTGAAATGGATCCAAAATAAACGTGCTGAATTGAACTTCATGTGGCTGTGCTTTAATGGGGCTTCCTGTGTTTGAATTTGATGTATATCGGCTTTGCCCAGTCGAGCAGCAAGGCCCACCTTGCTAGGGTCCGTGCAGGCTCTGAGCTGGGGCTTGCAAACAACGGAACGGAGACAAGAACAGCTCCAATGCAGGTGGTGCTGCCTTGCGCACGATTTCACGGCTGCAAAATTGCAATTGGAGGCCTTCCAGCGCACTCTCCACTCCACTTGGTGAACACTTGATTCCATTTGCAAGGACTGGTGAGTGGCCCCACTGGGGGAAGAAGGTCAGCGTACTACAAAGCACAGAATGCTTTGCGGTGTAGCCACGCCCACTGTGGCAGGTGACATTGATTATAAGAGCAGACGCTGCCTGAAATCTGCTCCTCCAGCCCTTCACGAACTGCCTTTGAAGAAAGGATTGATTCCTGAAACACGTCAGGCTTTACATGTTTGAAGATTGCTCTGAAAGCATCCAAGGAGCGAGCTATGAAATGGATCCAAAATAAACGTGCTGAATTGAACTTCGTGTGGCTGTGCTTCAATGGGGATTCCTGTGTTTGAATTTGATGTATATCGGCTTTGCCCAGTCGAGAAGCGAGGCCCACCTTGCTAGGGTCCGTGCAGGCTCTGAGCTGGGGCTTGCAAACAACGGAACGAAGACAAGAACAGCTCCAATGCGGGGGGTGCTGCCTTGCGCACGATTTCACGGCTGCAAAAACGCAATTGGAGGGTTTCCAGCGCACTCTCCACTCCACTTGGTGAACACTTGATTCCATTTGCAAGGACTGGTGAGTGGCCCCACTGGGGGAAGAAGGTCAGCGTAGTACAAAGCACAGAATGCTTTGCGGTGTAGCCACACTCACTGTGGCAGGTGACATTGATTATAAGAGCAGACGCTGACTGAAATCTGCTCCTCCAGCCCTTCACGAACTTCCTCTGAAGAAAGGATTGATTCCTGAAACGCGTCAGGCTTTACATGTTTGAAGATTGCTCTGAAAGCATCCAAGGAGCGAGCTGTGAAATGGATCCAAAATAAACGTGCTGAATTGAACTTCGTGTGGCTGTGCTTCAATTGGGCTTCCTGTGTTTGAATTTGATGTATATTGGCTTTGCCCAATCGAGAAGCGAGGCCCACCTTGCTAGGGTCCATGCAGGCTCTGAGCTGGGGCTTGCAAACAACGGAACGAAGACAAGAACAGCTCCAATGCAGGTGGTGCTGCCTTGCACACAATTTCACGGCTGCAAAAACGCAATTGGAGGGCTTCAAGCGCACTCTCCACTGCACTTGGTGAACACTTGATTCCATTTGCAAGGACTGGTGAGTGGCCCCACTGGGGGAAGAAGGTCAGCGTACTACAAAGCACAGAATGCTTTGCGGTGTAGCCACGCCCACTGTGGCAGGTGACATTGATTATAAGAGCAGACGCTGCCTGAAATCTGCTCCTCCAGCCCTTCACGAACTGCCTCTGAAAAAAGGATTGATTCCTGAAACGCGTCAGGCTTTACATGTTTGAAGATTGCTCTGAAAGCATCCAAGGAGCGAGCTGTGAAATGGATCCAAAATAAACGTGCTGAATTGAACTTTGTGTGGCTGTGCTTCAATGGGGCTTCCTGTGTTTGAATTTGATGTATATCGGCTTTGCCCAGTCGAGAAGCGAGGCCCACCTTGCTAGGGTCCGTGCAGGCTCTGAGCTGGGGCTTGCAAACAACGGAACGAAGACAAGAACAGCTCCAATGCAGGTGGTGCTGCCTTGCGCACGATTTCACAGCTGCAAAAACGCAATTGGAGGGCTTCCAGCGCATTCTCCACTCCACTTGGTGAACACTTGATTCCATTTGCAAGGACTGGTGAGTGGCCCCACTGGGGGAAGAAGGTCAGCGTACTACAAAGCACAGAATGCTTTGCGGTGTAGCCACGCCCACTGTGGTAGGTGACATTGATTATAAGAGCAGACGCTGCCTGAAATCTGCTCCTCCAGCCCTTCACGAACTGCCTCTGAAGAAAGGATTGATTCCTGAAATGCGTCAGGCTTTACATGTTTGAAGATTGCTCTGAAAGCATCCAAGGAGCGAGCTGCGAAATGGATCCAAAATAAACGTGCTGAATTGAACTTCGTGTGGCTGTGCTTCAATGGGGCTTCCTGTGTTTGAATTTGATGTATATCGGCTTTGCCCAGTCGAGAAGCGAGGCCCACCTTGCTAGGGTCCGTGCAGGCTCTGAGCTGGGGCTTGCAAACAACGGAACGAAGACAAGAACAGCTCCAATGCAGGTGGTGCTGCCTTGCGCACGATTTCACGGGTGCAAAAACGCAATTGGAGGGCTTCCAGCGCACTCTCCACTCCACTTGGTGAACACTTGATTCCATTTGCAAGGACTGGTGAGTGGCCCCACTGGGGGAAGAAGGTCAGCGTACTACAAAGCACAGAATGCTTTGCGGTATAGCCACGCCCACTGTGGCAGGTGACATTGATTATAAGAGCAGACGCTGCCTGAAATCTGCTCCTCCAGCCCTTCACGAACTGCCTTTGAAGAAAGGATTGATTCCTGAAACGCGTCAGGCTTTACATGTTTGAAGATTGCTCTGAAAGCATCCAAGGAGCGAGCTGTGAAATGGATCCAAAATAAACGTGCTGAATTGAACTTCGTGTGGCTGTGCTTTAATGGGGCTTCCTGTGTTTGAATTTGATGTATATCGGCTTTGCCCAATCGAGAAGCGAGGCCCACCTTGCTAGGGTCCGTGCAGGCTCTGAGCTGGAGCTTGCAAACAACGGAACGAAGACAAGAACAGCTCCAATGCAGGTGGTGCTGCCTTGCGCACGATTTCACGGCTGCAAAAACGCAATTGGAGGGCTTCCAGCGCACTCTCCACTGCACTTGGTGAACACTTGATTCCATTTGCAAGGACTGGTGAGTGGCCCCACTGGGGGAAGAAGGTCAGCATACTACAAAGCACAGAATGCTTTGCTGTGTAGCCACGCCCACTGTGGCAGGTGACATTGATTATAAGAGCAGACGCTGCCTGAAATCTGCTCCTCCAGCCCTTCACGAACTTCCTCTGAAGAAAGGATTGATTCCTGAAACGCGTCAGGCTTTACATGTTTGAAGATTGCTCTGAAAGCATCCTAGGAGCGAGCTGTGAAATGGATCCAAAATAAACATGCTGAATTGAACTTCGTGTGGCTGTGCTTCAATGGGGCTTCCTGTGTTTGAATTTGATGTATATCGGCTTTGCCCAGTCGAGAAGCGAGGCCCACCTTGCTAGGGTCCGTGCAGGCTCTGAGCTGGGGCTTGCAAACAACGGAACGAAGACAAGAACAGCTCCAATGCAGGTGGTGCTGCCTTGCGCACAATTTCACGGCTGCAAAAACACAATTGGAGAGCATCCAGCGCACTCTCCACTCCACTTGGTGAACACTTGATTCCATTTGCAAGGACTGGTGAGTGGCCCCACTGGGGGAAGAAGGTCAGCGTACTACAAAGCACAGAATGCTTTGCGGAGTAGCCACGCCCACTGTGGTAGGTGACATTGATTATAAGAGCAGACGCTGCCTGAAATCTGCTCCTACAGCCCTTCACGAACTGCCTCTGAAGAAAGGATTGATTCCTGAAACGCGTCAGGCTTTACATGTTTGAAGATTGCTCTGAAAGCATCCAAGGAGCGAGCTGTGAAATGGATCCAAAATAAACGTGCTGAATTGAACTTTGTGTGGCTGTGCTTTAATGGGGCTTCCTGTGTTTGAATTTGATGTATATCGGCTTTGCCCAGTCGAGCAGCAAGGCCCACCTTGCTAGGGTCCGTGCAGGCTCTGAGCTGGGGCTTGCAAACAACGGAACGGAGACAAGAACAGCTCCAATGCAGGTGGTGCTGCCTTGCGCACGATTTCACAGCTGCAAAATTGCAATTGGAGGCCTTCCAGCGCACTCTCCACTCCACTTGGTGAACACTTGATTCCATTTGCAAGGACTGGTGAGTGGCCCCACTGGGGGAAGAAGGTCAGCGTACTACAAAGCACAGAATGCTTTGCGGTGTAGCCACACCCAGTGTGGCAGGTGACATTGATTATAAGAGCAGACGCTGCCTGAAATCTGCTCCTCCAGCCCTTCACGAACTGCCTTTGAAGAAAGGATTGATTCCTGAAACGCGTCAGGCTTTACATGTTTGAAGATTGCTCTGAAAGCATCCAAGGAGCGAGCTATGAAATGGATCCAAAATAAACGTGCTGAATTAAACTTCGTGTGGCTGTGCTTCAATGGGGCTTCCTGTGTTTGAATTTGATGTATATCGGCTTTGCCCAGTCGAGAAGCGTGGCCCACCTTGCTAGGGTCCGTGCAGGCTCTGAGCTGGGGCTTGCAAACAATGGAACGAAGACAAGAACAGCTCCAATGCAGGTGGTGCTGCCTTGCGCACGATTTCACGGCTGCAAAAACGCAATTGGAGGGCTTCCAGCGCACTCTCCACTCCACTTGGTGAACACTTGATTCCATTTGCAAGGACTGGTGAGTGGCCCCACTGGGGGAAGAAGGTCAGCGTACTACAAAGCACAGAATGCTTTGCGGTGTAGCCACACCCACTGTGGCAGGTGACATTGATTATAAGAGCAGACGCTGCCTGAAATCTGCTCCTCCAGCCCTTCACGAACTGCCTCTGAAGAAAGGATTGATTCCTGAAACGCGTCAGGCTTTACATGTTTGAAGATTGCTCTGAAAGCATCCAAGGAGCGAGCTGTGAAATGGATCCAAAATAAACGTGCTGAATTGAACTTCGTGTGGCTGTGCTTCAATGGGGCTTCCTGTGTTTGAATTTGATGTATATTGGCTTTGCCCAATCGAGAAGCGAGGCCCACCTTGCTAGGGTCCGTGCAGGCTCTGAGCTGGGGCTTGCAAACAACGGAACGAAGACAAGAACAGCTCCAATGCAGGTGGTGCTGCCTTGCGCACGATTTCACGGCTGCAAAAACGCAATTGGAGGGCTTCCAGCGCACTCTCCACTGCACTTGGTGAACACTTGATTCCATTTGCAAGGACTGGTGAGTGGCCCCACTGGGGGAAGAAGGTCAGCGTACTACAAAGCACAGAATGCTTTGCGGTGTAGCCACGCCCACTGTGGCAGGTGACATTGATTATAAGAGCAGACGCTGCCTGAAATCTGCTCCTCCAGCCCTTCACGAACTGCCTCTGAAGAAAGGATTGATTCCTGAAACGCGTCAGGCTTTACATGTTTGAAGATTGCTCTGAAAGCATCCAAGGAGCGAGCTGTGAAATGGATCCAAAATAAACGTGCTGAATTGAACTTCGTGTGGCTGTGCTTCAATGGGGCTTCCTGTGTTTGAATTTGATGTATATCAGCTTTGCCCAGTCGAGAAGCGAGGCCCACCTTGCTAGGGTCCGTGCAGGCTCTGAGCTGGGGCTTGCAAACAACGGAACGAAGACAAGAACAGCTCCAATGCAGGTGGTGCTGCCTTGCGCACAATTTCACGGCTGCAAAAACGCATTTGGAGGGCTTCCAGCGCACTCTCCACTCCACTTGGTGAACACTTGATTCCATTTGCAAGGACTGGTGAGTGGCCCCACTGGGGGAAGAAGGTCAGCGTACTACAAAGCACAGAATGCTTTGCGGTGTAGCCACGCCCACTGTGGCAGGTGACATTGATTATAAGAGCAGACGCTGCCTGAAATCTGCTCCTCCAGCCCTTCACGAACTGCCTCTGAAGAAAGGATTGATTCCTGAAACGCGTCAGGCTTTACATGTTTGAAGATTGCTCTGAAAGCATCCAAGGAGCGAGCTGTGAAATGGATCCAAAATAAACGTGCTGAATTGAACTTCGTGTGGCTGTGCTTTAATGGGGCTTCCTGTGTTTGAATTTGATGTATATCGGCTTTGCCCAGTCGAGCAGCAAGGCCCACCTTGCTAGGGTCCGTGCAGGCTCTGAGCTGGGGCTTGCAAACAACGGAACGGAGACAAGAACAGCTCCAATGCAGGTGGTGCTGCCTTGCGCACGATTTCACGGCTGCAAAATTGCAATTGGAGGCCTTCGAGCGCACTCTCCACTCCACTTGGTGAACACTTGATTCCATTTGCAAGGACTGGTGAGTGGCCCCACTGGGGGAAGAAGGTCAGCGTACTACAAAGCACAGAATGCTTTGCGGTGTAGCCACGCCCACTGTGCCAGGTGACATTGATTATAAGAGCAGACGCTGCCTGAAATCTGCTCCTCCAGCCCTTCACGAACTGCCTTTGAAGAAAGGATTGATTCCTGAAACGCGTCAGGCTTTACATGTTTGAAGATTGCTCTGAAAGCATCCAAGGAGCGAGCTATGAAATGGATCCAAAATAAACGTGCTGAATTGAACTTCGTGTGGCTGTGCTTCAATGGGGATTCCTGTGTTTGAATTTGATGTATATCGGCTTTGCCCAGTCGAGAAGCGAGGCCCACCTTGCTAGGGTCCGTGCAGGCTCTGAGCTGGGGCTTGCAAACAACGGAACGAAGACAAGAACAGCTCCAATGCGGGGGGTGCTGCCTTGCGCACGATTTCACGGCTGCAAAAACGCAATTGGAGGGTTTCCAGCGCACTCTCCACTCCACTTGGTGAACACTTGATTCCATTTGCAAGGACTGGTGAGTGGCCCCACTGGGGGAAGAAGGTCAGCGTAGTACAAAGCACAGAATGCTTTGCGGTGTAGCCACACCCACTGTGGCAGGTGACATTAATTATAAGAGCAGACGCTGACTGAAATCTGCTCCTCCAGCCCTTCACGAACTTCCTCTGAAGAAAGGATTGATTCCTGAAACGCGTCAGGCTTTACATGTTTGAAGATTGCTCTGAAAGCATCCAAGGAGCGAGCTGTGAAATGGATCCAAAATAAACGTGCTGAATTGAACTTCGTGTGGCTGTGCTTCAATTGGGCTTCCTGTGTTTGAATTTGATGTATATTGGCTTTGCCCAATCGAGAAGCGAGGCCCACCTTGCTAGGGTCCATGCAGGCTCTGAGCTGGGGCTTGCAAACAACGGAACGAAGACAAGAACAGCTCCAATGCAGGTGGTGCTGCCTTGCACACAATTTCACGGCTGCAAAAACGCAATTGGAGGGCTTCAAGCGCACTCTCCACTGCACTTGGTGAACACTTGATTCCATTTGCAAGGACTGGTGAGTGGCCCCACTGGGGGAAGAAGGTCAGCGTACTACAAAGCACAGAATGCTTTGCGGTGTAGCCACGCCCACTGTGGCAGGTGACATTGATTATAAGAGCAGACGCTGCCTGAAATCTGCTCCTCCAGCCCTTCACGAACTGCCTCTGAAGAAAGGATTGATTCCTGAAACGCGTCAGGCTTTACATGTTTGAAGATTGCTCTGAAAGCATCCAAGGAGCGAGCTGTGAAATGGATCCAAAATAAACGTGCTGAATTGAACTTTGTGTGGCTGTGCTTCAATGGGGCTTCCTGTGTTTGAATTTGATGTATATCGGCTTTGCCCAGTCGAGAAGCGAGGCCCACCTTGCTAGGGTCCGTGCAGGCTCTGAGCTGGGGCTTGCAAACAACGGAACGAAGACAAGAACAGCTCCAATGCAGGTGGTGCTGCCTTGCGCACGATTTCACAGCTGCAAAAACGCAATTGGAGGGCTTCCAGCGCATTCTCCACTCCACTTGGTGAACACTTGATTCCATTTGCAAGGACTGGTGAGTGGCCCCACTGGGGGAAGAAGGTCAGCGTACTACAAAGCACAGAATGCTTTGCGGTGTAGCCACGCCCACTGTGGTAGGTGACATTGATTATAAGAGCAGACGTTGCCTGAAATCTGCTCCTCCAGCCCTTCACGAACTGCCTCTGAAGAAAGGATTGATTCCTGAAATGCGTCAGGCTTTACATGTTTGAAGATTGCTCTGAAAGCATCCAAGGAGCGAGCTGCGAAATGGATCCAAAATAAACGTGCTGAATTGAACTTCGTGTGGCTGTGCTTCAATGGGGCTTCCTGTGTTTGAATTTGATGTATATCGGCTTTGCCCAGTCGAGAAGCGAGGCCCACCTTGCTAGGGTCCGTGCAGGCTCTGAGCTGGGGCTTGCAAACAACGGAACGAAGACAAGAACAGCTCCAATGCAGGTGGTGCTGCCTTGCGCACGATTTCACGGGTGCAAAAACGCAATTGGAGGGCTTCCAGCGCACTCTCCACTCCACTTGGTGAACACTTGATTCCATTTGCAAGGACTGGTGAGTGGCCCCACTGGGGGAAGAAGGTCAGCGTACTACAAAGCACAGAATGCTTTGCGGTATAGCCACGCCCACTGTGGCAGGTGACATTGATTATAAGAGCAGACGCTGCCTGAAATCTGCTCCTCCAGCCCTTCACGAACTGCCTTTGAAGAAAGGATTGATTCCTGAAACGCGTCAGGCTTTACATGTTTGAAGATTGCTCTGAAAGCATCCAAGGAGCGAGCTGTGAAATGGATCCAAAATAAACGTGCTGAATTGAACTTCGTGTGGCTGTGCTTTAATGGGGCTTCCTGTGTTTGAATTTGATGTATATCGGCTTTGCCCAATCGAGAAGCGAGGCCCACCTTGCTAGGGTCCGTGCAGGCTCTGAGCTGGAGCTTGCAAACAACGGAACAAAGACAAGAACAGCTCCAATGCAGGTGGTGCTGCCTTGCGCACGATTTCACGGCTGCAAAAACGCAATTGGAGGGCTTCCAGCGCACTCTCCACTGCACTTGGTGAACACTTGATTCCACTTGCAAGGACTGGTGAGTGGCCCCACTGGGGGAAGAAGGTCAGCATACTACAAAGCACAGAATGCTTTGCTGTGTAGCCACGCCCACTGTGGCAGGTGACATTGATTATAAGAGCAGACGCTGCCTGAAATCTGCTCCTCCAGCCCTTCACGAACTGCCTCTGAAGAAAGGATTGATTCCTGAAATGCGTCAGGCTTTACATGTTTGAAGATTGCTCTGAAAGCATCCAAGGAGCGAGCTGTGAAATGGATCCAAAATAAACGTGCTGAATTGAACTTCGTGTGGCTGTGCTTCAATGGGGCTTCCTGTGTTTGAATTTGATGTATATCGGCTTTGCCCAGTTGAGACCGAGGCCCACCTTGCTAGGGTCGGTGCATTCTCTGAGCTGGGGCTTGCAAACAATGGAACGAAGACAAGAACAGCTCCAATGCAGGTGGTGCTGCCTTGCGCACGATTTCACAGCTGCAAAAACGCAATTGGAGGGCTTCCAGCGCACTCTCCACTCCACTTGGTGAACACTTGATTCCATTTGCAAGGACTGGTGAGTGGCCCCACTGGGGGAAGAAGGTCAGCGTACTACAAAGCACAGAATGCTTTGCGGTGTAGCCACGCCCACTGTGGCAGGTGACATTGATTATAAGAGCAGACGCTGCCTGAAATCTGCTCCTCCAGCCCTTCACGAACTGCCTCTGAAGAAAGGATTGATTCCTGAAACGTGTCAGGCTTTACATGTTTGAAGATTGCTCTGAAAGCATCCAAGGAGCGAGCTGTGAAATGGATCCAAAATAAACGTGCTGAATTGAACTTCGTGTGGCTGTGCTTTAATGGGGCTTCCTGTGTTTGAATTTGATGTATATCGGCTTTGCCCAGTCGAGCAGCAAGGCCCACCTTGCTAGGGTCCGTGCAGGCTCTGAGCTGGGGCTTGCAAACAACGGAACGGAGACAAGAACAGCTCCAATGCAGGTGGTGCTGCCTTGCGCACGATTTCACGGCTGCAAAATTGCAATTGGAGGCCTTCCAGCGCACTCTCCACTCCACTTGGTGAAAACTTGATTCCATTTGCAAGGACTGGTGAGTGGCCCCACTGGGGGAAGAAGGTCAGCGTACTACAAAGCACAGAATGCTTTGCGGTGTAGCCACGCCCACTGTGGCAGGTGACATTGATTATAAGAGCAGACGCTGCCTGAAATCTGCTCCTCCAGCCCTTCACGAACTGCCTTTGAAGAAAGGATTGATTCCTGAAACGCGTCAGGCTTTACATGTTTGAAGATTGCTCTGAAAGCATCCAAGGAGCGAGCTATGAAATGGATCCAAAATAAACGTGCTGAATTGAACTTCGTGTGGCTGTGCTTCAATGGGGCTTCCTGTGTTTGAATATGATGTATATCGGCTTTGCCCAGTTGAGAAGCGTGGCCCACCTTGCTCGGGTCCGTGCAGGCTCTGAGCTGGGGCTTGCAAACAACGGAACGAAGACAAGAACAGCTCCAATGCAGGTGGTGCTGCTTTGCGCACGATTTCACGGCTGCAAAAACGCAATTGGAGGGCTTCCAGCGCACTCTCCACTCCACTTGGTGAACACTTGATTCCATTTGCAAGGACTGGTGAGTGGCCCCACTGGGGGAAGAAGGTCAGCGAACTACAAAGCACAGAATGCTTTGCGGTGTAGCCACACCCACTGTGGCAGGAGACATTGATTATAAGAGCAGACGCTGCCTGAAATCTGCTCCTCCAGCCCTTCACGAACTTCCTCTGAAGAAAGGATTGATTCCTGAAACGCGTCAGGCTTTACATGTTTGAAGATTGCTCTGAAAGCATCCTAGGAGCGAGCTGTGAAATGGATCCAAAATAAACATGCTGAATTGAACTTCGTGTGGCTGTGCTTCAATGGGGCTTCCTGTGTTTTAAATTTGATGTATATCGGCTTTGCCCAATCGAGAAGCGAGGCCCACCTTGCTAGGGTCCGTGCAGGCTCTGAGCTGGGGCTTGCAAACAACGGAACGAAGACAAGAACAGCTCCAATGCAGGTGGTGCTGCCTTGCGCACGATTTCACGGCTGCAAAAACGCAATTGGAGGGCTTCCAGCGCACTCTCCACTGCACTTGGTGAACACTTGATTCCATTTGCAAGGACTGGTGAGTGGCCCCACTGGGGGAAGAAGGTCAGCGTACTACAAAGCACAGAATGCTTTGCGGTGTAGCCACGCCCACTGTGGCAGGTGACATTGATTATAAGAGCAGACGCTGCCTGAAATCTGCTCCTCCAGCCCTTCACGAACTGCCTCTGAAGAAAGGATTGATTCCTGAAACGCGTCAGGCTTTACATGTTTGAAGATTGCTCTGAAAGCAACCAAGGAGCGAGCTGTGAAATGGATCCAAAATAAACGTGCTGAATTGAACTTCGTGTGGCTGTGCTTCAATGGGGCTTCCTGTGTTTGAATTTGATGTATATCGGCTTTGCCCAGTCGAGAAGCGAGGCCCACCTTGCTAGGGTCCGTGCAGGCTCTGAGCTGGGGCTTGCAAACAACGGAACGAAGACAAGAACAGCTCCAATGCAGGTGGTGCTGCCTTGCGCACAATTTCACGGCTGCAAAAACACAATTGGAGAGCATCCAGCGCACTCTCCACTCCACTTGGTGAACACTTGATTCCATTTGCAAGGACTGGTGAGTGGCCCCACTGGGGGAAGAAGGTCAGCGTACTACAAAGCACAGAATGCTTTGCGGTGTAGCCACGCCCACTGTGGTAGGTGACATTGATTATAAGAGCAGACGCTGCCTGAAATCTGCTCCTCCAGCCCTTCACGAACTGCCTCTGAAGAAAGGATTGATTCCTGAAACGCGTCAGGCTTTACATGTTTGAAGATTGCTCTGAAAGCATCCAAGAGCGAGCTGTGAAATGGATCCAAAATAAACGTGCTGAATTGAACTTCGTGTGGCTGTGCTTTAATGGGGCTTCCTGTGTTTGAATTTGATGTATATCGGCTTTGCCCAGTCGAGCAGCAAGGCCCACCTTGCTAGGGTCCGTGCAGGCTCTGAGCTGGGGCTTGCAAACAACGGAACGGAGACAAGAACAGCTCCAATGCAGGTGGTGCTGCCTTGCGCACAATTTCACAGCTGCAAAATTGCAATTGGAGGCCTTCCAGCGCACTCTCCACTCCACTTGGTGACCACTTGATTCCATTTGCAAGGACTGGTGAGTGGCCCCACTGGGGAAAGAAGGTCAGCGTACTACAAAGCACAGAATGCTTTGCGGTGTAGCCACGCCCAGTGTGGCAGGTGACATTGATTATAAGAGCAGACGCTGCCTGAAATCTGCTCCTCCAGCCCTTCACGAACTGCCTTTGAAGAAAGGATTGATTCCTGAAACGCGTCAGGCTTTACATGTTTGAAGATTGCTCTGAAAGCATCCAAGGAGCGAGCTATGAAATGGATCCAAAATAAACGTGCTGAATTAAACTTCGTGTGGCTGTGCTTCAATGGGGCTTCCTGTGTTTGAATTTGATGTATATCGGCTTTGCCCAGTCGAGAAGCGTGGCCCACCTTGCTAGGGTCCGTGCAGGCTCTGAGCTGGGGCTTGCAAACAATGGAACGAAGACAAGAACAGCTCCAATGCAGGTGGTGCTGCCTTGCGCACGATTTCACGGCTGCAAAAACGCAATTGGAGGGCTTCCAGCGCACTCTCCACTCCACTTGGTGAACACTTGATTCCATTTGCAAGGACTGGTGAGTGGCCCCACTGGGGGAAGAAGGTCAGCGTACTACAAAGCACAGAATGCTTTGCGGTGTAGCCACACCCACTGTGGCAGGTGACATTGATTATAAGAGCAGACGCTGCCTGAAATCTGCTCCTCCAGCCCTTCACGAACTGCCTCTGAAGAAAGGATTGATTCCTGAAATGCGTCAGGCTTTACATGTTTGAAGATTGCTCTGAAAGCATCCGAAGAGCGAGCTGTGAAATGGATCCAAAATAAACGTGCTGAATTGAACTTTGTGTGGCTGTGCTTCAATGGGGCTTCCTGTGTTTGAATTTGATGTATATCGGCTTTGCCCAGTCGAGAAGCGAGGCCCACCTTGCTAGGGTCCGTGCATTCTCTGAGCTGGGGCTTGCAAACAACGGAACGAAGACACGAACAGCTCCAATGCAGGTGGTGCTGCCTTGCGCACGATTTCACAGCTGCAAAAATGCAATTGGAGGGCTTCCAGCGCACTCTCCACTCCACTTGGTGAACACTTGATTCCATTTGCAAGGACTGGTGAGTGGCCCCACTGGGGGAAGAAGGTCAGCGTACTACAAAGCACAGAATGCTTTGCGGTGTAGCCACGCCCACTGTGGCAGGTGACATTGATTATAAGAGCAGACGCTGCCTGAAATCTGCTCCTCCAGCCCTTCACGAACTGCCTCTGAAGAAAGGATTGATTCCTGAAATGCGTCAGGCTTTACATGTTTGAAGATTGCTCTGAAAGCATCCAAGGAGCGAGCTGTGAAATGGATACAAAATAAACGTGCTGAATTGAACTTCGTGTGGCTGTGCTTCAATGAGGCTTCCTGTGTTTGAATTTGATGTATATCGGCTTTGCCCAGTCGAGAAGCGAGGCCCACCTTGCTAGGGTCCGTGCAGGCTCTGAGCTGGGGCTTGCAAACAACGGAACGAAGACAAGAACAGCTCCAATGCAGGTGGTGCTGCCTTGCGCACAATTTCACGGCTGCAAAAACGCAATTGGAGGGCATCCACCGCACTCTCCACTCCACTTGGTGAACACTTGATTCCATTTGCAAGGACTGGTGAGTGGCCCCACTGGGGGAAGAAGGTCAGCGTACTACAAAGCACAGAATGCTTTGCGGTGTAGCCACGCCCACTGTGGCAGGTGACATTGATTATAAGAGCAGACGCTGCCTGAAATCTGCTCCTCCAGCCATTCACGAACTGCCTCTGAAGAAAGGATTGATTCCTGAAACGCGTCAGGCTTTACATGTTTGAAGATTGCTCTGAAAGCATCCAAGGAGCGAGCTGTGAAATGGATCCAAAATAAATGTGCTGAATTGAACTTCGTGTGGCTGTGCTTTAATGGGGCTTCCTGTGTTTGAATTTGATGTATATCGGCTTTGCCCAGTCGAGCAGCAAGGCCCACCTTGCTAGGGTCCGTGCAGGCTCTGACCTGGGGCTTGCAAACAACGGAACGGACACAAGAACAGCTCCAATGCAGGTGGTGCTGCCTTGCGCACGATTTCACAGCTGCAAAATTGCAATTGGAGGCCTTCCAGCGCACTCTCCACTCCACTTGGTGAACACTTGATTCCATTTGCAAGGACTGGTGAGTGGCCCCACTGGGGGAAGAAGGTCAGCGTACTACAAAGCACAGAATGCTTTGCGGTGTAGCCACGCCCACTGTGGCAGGTGACATTGATTATAAGAGCAGACGCTGCCTGAAATCTGCTCCTCCAGCCCTTCACGAACTGCCTTGAAGAAAGGATTGATTCCTGAAACGCGTCAGGCTTTACATGTTTGAAGATTGCTCTGAAAGCATCCAAGGAGCGAGCAGTGAAATGGATCCAAAATAAACGTGCTGAATTGAACTTCGTGTGGCTGTGCTTTAATGGGGCTTCCTGTGTTTGAATTTGATGTATATCGGCTTTGCCCAGTCGAGCAGCAAGGCCCACCTTGCTAGGGTCCGTGCAGGCTCTGAGCTGGGGCTTGCAAACAACGGAACGGAGACAAGAACAGCTCCAATGCAGGTGGTGCTGCCTTGGGCACGATTTCACGGCTGCAAAATTGCAATTGGAGGCCTTCCAGCGCACTCTCCACTCCACTTGGTGAACACTTGATTCCATTTGCAAGGACTGGTGAGTGGCCCCACTGGGGGAAGAAGGTCAGCGTACTACAAAGCACAGAATGCTTTGCGGTGTAGCCACGCCCACTGTGGCAGGTGACATTGATTATAAGAGCAGATGCTGCCTGAAATCTGCTCCTCCAGCCCTTCACGAACTGCCTTTGAAGAAAGGATTGATTCCTGAAACGCGTCAGGCTTTACATGTTTGAAGATTGCTCTGAAAGCATCTAAGGAGCGAGCTCTGAAATGGATCCAAAATAAACGTGCTGAATTGAACTTCGTGTGGCTGTGCTTCAATGGGGCTTCCTGTGTTTGAATTTGATGTATATCGGCTTTGCCCAATCGAGAAGCGAGGCCCACCTTGCTAGGGTCCGTGCAGGCTCTGAGCTGGGGCTTGCAAACAACGGAACGAAGACAAGAACAGCTCCAATGCAGGTGGTGCTGCCTTGCGCACGATTTCACGGCTGCAAAAACGCAATTGGAGGGCTTCCAGCGCACTCTCCACTCCACTTGGTGAACACTTGATTCCATTTGCAAGGACTGGTGAGTGGCCCCACTGGGGGAAGAAGGTCAGCGTACTACAAAGCACAGAATGCTTTGCGGTGTAGCCACACCCACTGTGGCAGGTGACATTGATTATAAGAGCAACGCTGCCTGAAATCTGCTCCTCCAGCCCTTCACGAACTGCCTCTGAAGAAAGGATTGATTCCTGAAACACGTCAGGCTTTACATGTTTGAAGATTGCTCTGAAAGCATCCAAGGAGCGAGCTGTGAAATGGATCCAAAATAAACGTGCTGAATTGAACTTCGTGTGGCTGTGCTTCAATGGGGCTTCCTGTGTTTGAATTTGATGTATATCGGCTTTGCCCAATCGAGAAGCGAGGCCCACCTTGCTAGGGTCCGTGCAGGCTCTGAGCTGGGGCTTGCAAACAACGGAACGAAGACAAGAACAGCTCCAATGCAGGTGGTGCTGCCTTGCGCACGATTTCACGGCTGCAAAAACGCAATTGGAGGGCATCCAGCGCACTCTCCACTCCACTTGGTGAACACTTGATTCCATTTGCAAGGACTGGTGAGTGGCCCCACTGGGGGAAGAAGGTCTGCGCACTACAAAGCACAGAATGCTTTGCGGTGTAGCCACACCCACTGTGGCAGGAGACATTGATTATAAGAGCAGACGCTGCCTGAAATCTGCTCCTCCAGCCCTTCACGAACTGCCTTTGAAGAAAGGATTGATTCCTGAAACGCGTCAGGCTTTACATGTTTGAAGATTGCTCTGAAAGCATCCAAGGAGCGAGCTATGAAATGGATCCAAAATAAACGTGCTGAATTGAACTTCGTGTGGCTGTGCTCCAATGGGGCTTCCTGTGTTTGAATTTGATGTATATCGGCTTTGCCCAGTCGAGAAGCGAGGCCCACCTTGCTAGGGTCCGTGCAGGCTCTGAGCTGGGGCTTGCAAACAACGGAACGAAGACAAGAACAGCTCCAATGCAGGTGGTGCTGCCTTGCGCACGATTTCACGGCTGCAAAAACGCAATTGGAGGGCTTCCAGCGCACTCTCCACTCCACTTGGTGAACACTTGATTCCATTTGAAAGGACTGGTGAGTGGCCCCACTGGGGGAAGAAGGTCAGCGTACTACAAAGCACAGAATGCTTTGCGGTGTAGCCACGCCCACTGTGGTAGGTGACATTGATTATAAGAGCAGACGCTGCCTGAAATCTGCTCCTCCAGCCCTTCACGAACTGCCTCTGAAGAAAGGATTGATTCCTGAAACGCGTCAGGCTTTACATGTTTGAAGATTGCTCTGAAAGCATCCAAGGAGCGAGCTGTGAAATGGATCCAAAATAAACGTGCTGAATTGAACTTCGTGTGGCTGTGCTTTAATGGGGCTTCCTGTGTTTGAATTTGATGTATATCGGCTTTGCCCAGTCGAGCAGCAAGGCCCACCTTGCTAGGGTCCGTGCAGGCTCTGAGCTGGGGCTTGCAAACAACGGAACGGAGACAAGAACAGCTCCAATGCAGGTGGTGCTGCCTTGCGCACAATTTCACAGCTGCAAAATTGCAATTGGAGGCCTTCCAGCGCACTCTCCACTCCACTTGGTGAACACTTGATTCCATTTGCAAGGACTGGTGAGTGGCCCCACTGGGGGAAGAAGGTCAGCGTACTACAAAGCACAGAATGCTTTGCGGTGTAGCCACGCCCAGTGTGGCAGGTGACATTGATTATAAGAGCAGACGCTGCCTGAAATCTGCTCCTCCAGCCCTTCACGAACTGCCTTTGAAGAAAGGATTGATTCCTGAAACGCGTCAGGCTTTACATGTTTGAAGATTGCTCTGAAAGCATCCAAGGAGCGAGCTATGAAATGGATCCAAAATAAACGTGCTGAATTAAACTTCGTGTGGCTGTGCTTCAATGGGGCTTCCTGTGTTTGAATTTGATGTATATCGGCTTTGCCCAGTCGAGAAGCGTGGCCCACCTTGCTAGGGTCCGTGCAGGCTCTGAGCTGGGGCTTGCAAACAATGGAACGAAGACAAGAACAGCTCCAATGCAGGTGGTGCTGCCTTGCGCACGATTTCACGGCTGCAAAAACGCAATAGGAGGGCTTCCAGCGCACTCTCCACTCCACTTGGTGAACACTTGATTCCATTTGCAAGGACTGGTGAGTGGCCCCACTGGGGGAAGAAGGTCAGCGTACTACAAAGCACAGAATGCTTTGCGGTGTAGCCACACCCACTGTGGCAGGTGACATTGATTATAAGAGCAGACGCTGCCTGAAATCTGCTCCTCCAGCCCTTCACGAACTGCCTCTGAAGAAAGGATTGATTCCTGAAATGCGTCAGGCTTTACATGTTTGAAGATTGCTCTGAAAGCATCCGAAGAGCGAGCTGTGAAATGGATCCAAAATAAACGTGCTGAATTGAACTTTGTGTGGCTGTGCTTCAATGGGGCTTCCTGTGTTTGAATTTGATGTATATCGGCTTTGCCCAGTCGAGAAGCGAGGCCCACCTTGCTAGGGTCCGTGCATTCTCTGAGCTGGGGCTTGCAAACAACGGAACGAAGACAAGAACAGCTCCAATGCAGGTGGTGCTGCCTTGCGCACGATTTCACAGCTGCAAAAATGCAATTGGAGGGCTTCCAGCGCACTCTCCACTCCACTTGGTGAACACTTGATTCCATTTGCAAGGACTGGTGAGTGGCCCCACTGGGGGAAGAAGGTCAGCGTACTACAAAGCACAGAATTCTTTGCGGTGTAGCCACGCCCACTGTTGCAGGTGACATTGATTATAAGAGCAGACGCTGCCTGAAATCTGCTCCTCCAGCCCTTCACGAACTGCCTCTGAAGAAAGGATTGATTCCTGAAATGCGTCAGGCTTTACATGTTTGAAGATTGCTCTGAAAGCATCCAAGGAGCGAGCTGTGAAATGGATACAAAATAAACGTGCTGAATTGAACTTCGTGTGGCTGTGCTTCAATGAGGCTTCCTGTGTTTGAATTTGATGTATATCGGCTTTGCCCAGTCGAGAAGCGAGGCCCACCTTGCTAGGGTCCGTGCAGGCTCTGAGCTGGGGCTTGCAAACAACGGAACGAAGACAAGAACAGCTCCAATGCAGGTGGTGCTGCCTTGCGCACAATTTCACGGCTGCAAAAACGCAATTGGAGGGCATCCACCGCACTCTCCACTCCACTTGGTGAACACTTGATTCCATTTGCAAGGACTGGTGAGTGGCCCCACTGGGGGAAGAAGGTCAGCGTACTACAAAGCACAGAATGCTTTGCGGTGTAGCCACGCCCACTGTGGCAGGTGACATTGATTATAAGAGCAGACGCTGCCTGGAATCTGCTCCTCCAGCCCTTCACGAACTGCCTCTGAAGAAAGGATTGATTCCTGAAACGCGTCAGGCTTTACATGTTTGAAGATTGCTCTGAAAGCATCCAAGGAGCGAGCTGTGAAATGGATCCAAAATAAACGTGCTGAATTGAACTTCGTGTGGCTGTGCTTTAATGGGGCTTCCTGTGTTTGAATTTGATGTATATCGGCTTTGCCCAGTCGAGCAGCAAGGCCCACCTTGCTAGGGTCCGTGCAGGCTCTGACCTGGGGCTTGCAAACAACGGAACGGACACAAGAACAGCTCCAATGCAGGTGGTGCTGCCTTGCGCACGATTTCACAGCTGCAAAATTGCAATTGGAGGCCTTCCAGCGCACTCTCCACTCCACTTGGTGAACACTTGATTCCATTTGCAAGGACTGGTGAGTGGCCCCACTGGGGGAAGAAGGTCAGCGTACTACAAAGCACAGAATGCTTTGCGGTGTAGCCACGCCCACTGTGGCAGGTGACATTGATTATAAGAGCAGACGCTGCCTGAAATCTGCTCCTCCAGCCCTTCACGAACTGCCTTTGAAGAAAGGACTGATTCCTGAAACGCGTCAGGCTTTACATGTTTGAAGATTGCTCTGAAAGCATCCAAGGAGCGAGCTCTGAAATGGATCCAAAATAAACGTGCTGAATTGAACTTCGTGTGGCTGTGCTTCAATGGGGCTTCCTGTGTTTGAATTTGATGTATATCGGCTTTGCCCAATCGAGAAGCGAGGCCCACCTTGCTAGGGTCCGTGCAGGCTCTGAGCTGGGGCTTGCAAACAACGGAACGAAGACAAGAACAGCTCCAATGCAGGTGGTGCTGCCTTGCGCACGATTTCACGGCTGCAAAAACGCAATTGGAGAGCTTCCAGCGCACTCTCCACTCCACTTGGTGAACACTTGATTCCATTTGCAAGGACTGGTGAGTGGCCCCACTGGGGGAAGAAGGTCAGCGTACTACAAAGCACAGAATGCTTTGCGGTGTAGCCACACCCACTGTGGCAGGTGACATTGATTATAAGAGCAGACGCTGCCTGAAATCTGCTCCTCCAGCCCTTCACGAACTTCCTCTGAAGAAAGGATTGATTCCTGAAACGCGTCAGGCTTTACATGTTTGAAGATTGCTCTGAAAGCATCCAAGGAGCGAGCTGTGAAATGGATCCAAAATAAACGTGCTGAATTGAACTTCGTGTGGCTGTGCTTCAATGGGGCTTCCTGTGTTTGAATTTGATGTATATCGGCTTTGCCCAATCGAGAAGCGAGGCCCACCTTGCTAGGGTCCGTGCAGGCTCTGAGCTGGGGCTTGCAAACAACGGAACGAAGACAAGAACAGCTCCAATGCAGGTGGTGCTGCCTTGCGCACGATTTCACGGCTGCAAAAACGCAATTGGAGGGCATCCAGCGCACTCTCCACTCCACTTGGTGAACACTTGATTCCATTTGCAAGGACTGGTGAGTGGCCCCACTGGGGGAAGAAGGTCAGCGCACTACAAAGCACAGAATGCTTTGCGGTGTAGCCACACCCACTGTGGCAGGAGACATTGATTATAAGAGCAGACGCTGCCTGAAATCTGCTCTTCCAGCCCTTCACGAACTGCCTTTGAAGAAAGGATTGATTCCTGAAACGCGTCAGGCTTTACATGTTTGAAGATTGCTCTGAAAGCATCCAAGGAGCGAGCTGTGAAATGGATCCAAAATAAACGTGCTGAATTGAACTTCGTGTGGCTGTGCTTCAATGGGGCTTCCTGTGTTTGAATTTGATGTATATCGGCTTTGCCCAGTCGAGAAGCGAGGCCCACCTTGCTAGGGTCCGTGCAGGCTCTGAGCTGGGGCTTGCAAACAACGGAACGAAGACAAGAACAGCTCCAATGCAGGTGGTGCTGCCTTGCGCACAATTTCACGGCTGCAAAAACGCAATTGGAGGGCATCCAGCGCACTCTCCACTCCACTTGGTGAACACTTGATTCCATTTGCAAGGACTGGTGAGTGGCCCCACTGGGGGAAGAAGGTCAGCGTACTACAAAGCACAGAATGCTTTGCGGTGTAGCCACACCCACTGTGGCAGGTGACATTGATTATAAGAGCAGACGCTGCCTGAAATCTGCTCTTCCAGCCCTTCACGAACTGCCTTTGAAGAAAGGATTGATTCCTGAAACGCGTCAGGCTTTACATGTTTGAAGATTGCTCTGAAAGCATCCAAGGAGCGAGCTGTGAAATTGATCCAAAATAAACGTGCTGAATTGAACTTCGTGTGGCTGTGCTTCAATGGGGCTTCCTGTGTTTGAATTTGATGTATATCGGCTTTGCCCAGTCGAGAAGCGAGGCCCACCTTGCTAGGGTCCGTGCAGGCTCTGAGCTGGGGCTTGCAAACAACGGAACGAAGACAAGAACAGCTCCAATGCAGGTGGTGCTGTCTTGCGCACAATTTCACGGCTGCAAAAACGCAATTGGAAGGCATCCAGCGCACTCTCCACTCCACTTGGTGAACACTTGATTCCATTTGCAAGGACTGGTGAGTGGCCCCACTGGGGGAAGAAGGTCAGCGTACTACAAAGCACAGAATGCTTTGCGGTGTAGCCACGCCCACTGTGGCAGGTGACATTGATTATAAGAGCAGACGCTGCCTGAAATCTGCTCCTCCAGCCCTTCACGAACTGCCTCTGAAGAAAGGATTGATTCCTGAAACGCGTCAGGCTTTACATGTTTGAAGATTGCTCTGAAAGCATCCAAGGAGCGAGCTGTGAAATGGATCCAAAGTAAACGTGCTGAATTGAACTTCGTGTGGCTGTGCTTTAATGGGGCTTCCTGTGTTTGAATTTGATGTATATCGGCTTTGCCCAGTCGAGCAGCAAGGCCCACCTTGCTAGGGTCCATGCAGGCTCTGAGCTGGGGCTTGCAAAAAACGGAACGGAGACAAGAACAGCTCCAATGCAGGTGGTGCTGCCTTGCGCACGATTTCATGGCTGCAAAATTGCAATTGGAGGCCTTCCAGCGCACTCTCCACTCCACTTGGTGAATTCTTGATTCCATTTGCAAGGACTGGTGAAAGGCCCCACTGGGGGAAGAAGGTCAGCGTACTACAAAGCACAGAATGCTTTGCGGTGTAGCCACGCCCACTGTGGCAGGTGACATTGATTATAAGAGCAGACGCTGCCTGAAATCTGCTCCTCCAGCCCTTCACGAACTGCCTTTGAAGAAAGGATTGATTCCTGAAACGCGTCAGGCTTTACATGTTTGAAGATTGCTCTGAAAGCATCCAAGGAGCGAGCTATGAAATGGATCCAAAATAAACGTGCTGAATTGAACTTCATGTGGCTGTGCTTCAATGGGGCTTCCTGTGTTTGAATTTGATGTATATCGGCTTTGCCCAGTCGAGAAGCGAGGCCCACCTTGCTAGGGTCCGTGCAGGCTCTGAGCTGGGGCTTGCAAACAACGGAACGAAGACAAGAAC
This sequence comes from Lissotriton vulgaris, assembly GCF_964263255.1. Taxonomy (NCBI): domain Eukaryota; kingdom Metazoa; phylum Chordata; class Amphibia; order Caudata; family Salamandridae; genus Lissotriton; species Lissotriton vulgaris. Next base: position 196,258 of record NW_028242960.1, read on the forward strand.
AGCTCCAATGCAGGTGGTGCTGCCTTGCGCACGATTTCACGGCTGCAAAAACGCAATTGGAGGGCTTCCAGCGCACTCTCCACTCCACTTGGTGAACACTTGATTCCATTTGCAAGGACTGGTGAGTGGCCCCACTGGGGGAAGAAGGTCAGCGTACTACAAAGCACAGAATGCTTTGCGGTGTAGCCACACCCACTGTGGCAGGTGACATTGATTATAAGAGCAGACGCTGCCTGAAATCTGCTCCTCCAGCCCTTCACGAACTTCCTCTGAAGAAAGGATTGATTCCTGAAACGCGTCAGGCTTTACATGTTTGAAGATTGCTCTGAAAGCATCCAAGGAGCGAGCTGTGAAATGGATCCAAAATAAACGTGCTGAATTGAACTTCGTGTGGCTGTGCTTGATTGGGGCTTCCTGTGTTTGAATTTGATGTATATCGGCTTTGCCCAATCGAGAAGCGAGGCCCACCTTGCTAGGGTCCGTGCAGGCTCTGACCTGGGGCTTGCAAACAACGGAACGAAGACAAGAACAGCTCCAATGCAGGTGGTGCTGCCTTGCGCACGATTTCACGGCTGCAAAAACGCAATTGGAGGGCTTCCAGCGCACTCTTCACTGCACTTGGTGAACACTTGATTCCATTTGCAAGGACTGGTGAGTGGCCCCACTGGGGGAAGAAGGTCAGCGTACTACAAAGCACAGAATGCTTTGCGGTGTAGCCACGCCCACTGTGGCAGGTGACATTGATTATAAGAGCAGACGCTGCCTGAAATCTGCTCCTCCAGCCCTTCACGAACTGCCTCTGAAGAAAGGATTGATTCCTGAAACGCGTCAGGCTTTACATGTTTGAAGATTGCTCTGAAAGCATCCAAGGAGCGAGCTGTGAAATGGATCCAAAATAAACGTGCTGAATTGAACTTCGTGTGGCTGTGCTTCAATGGGGCTTCCTGTGTTTGAATTTGATGTATATCGGCTTTGCCCAGTCGAGAAGCGAGGCCCACCTTGCTAGGGTCCGTGCAGGCTCTGAGCTGGGGCTTGCAAACAACGGAACGGAGACAAGAACAGCTCCAATGCAAGTGGTGCTGCCTTGCGCACAATTTCACAGCTGCAAAATTGCAATTGGAGGCCTTCCAGCACACTCTCCACTCCACTTGGTGAACACTTGATTCCATTTGCAAGGACTGGTGAGTGGCCCTACTGGGGGAAGAAGGTCAGCGTACTACAAAGCACAGAATGCTTTGCGGTGTAGCCACGCCCACTATGGCAGGTGACATTGATTATAAGAGCAGACGCTGCCTGAAATCTGCTCCTCCAGCCCTTCACGAACTGCCTCTGAAGAAAGTATTGATTCCTGAAACGCGTCAGGCTTTACATGTTTGAAGATTGCTCTGAAAGCATCCAAGGAGCGAGCTGTGAAATGGATCCAAAATAAACGTGCTGAATTGAACTTCGTGTGGCTGTGCTTCAATGGGCTTCCTGTGTTTGAATTTGATGTATATCGGCTTTGCCCAGTCGAGAAGTGAGGCCCAACTTGCTAGGGTCCGTGCAGGCTCTGAGCTGGGGCTTGCAAACAACATAACGAAGACAAGAACAGCTCCAATGCAGGTGGTGCTGCCTTGCGCACGATTTCACGGCTGCAAAAACGCAATTGGAGGGCTTCCAGCGCACTCTCCACTCCACTTGGTGAACACTTGATTCCATTTGCAAGGACTGGTGAGTGGCCCTACTGGGGGAAGAAGGTCAGCGTACTACAAAGCACAGAATGCTTTGCGGTGTAGCCACGCCCACTGTGGCAGGTGACATTGTTTATAAGAGCAGAAGCTGCCTGAAATCTGCTCCTCCAGCCCTTCACGAACTGCCTCTGAAGAAAGGATTGATTCCTGAAACGCGTCAGGCTTTACATGTTTGAAGATTGCTCTGAAAGCATCCAAGGAGCGAGCTGTGAAATGGATCCAAAATAAACGTGCTGAATTGAACTTCGTGTGGCTGTGCTTCAATGGGGCTTCCTGTGTTTGAATTTGATGTATATCGGCTTTGCCCAGTCGAGAAGCGAGGCCCACCTTGCTAGGGTCCGTGCAGGCTCTGAGCTGGGGCTTGCAAACAACGCAACGGAGACAAGAACAGCTCCAATGCAGGTGGTGCTGCCTTGCGCACGATTTCACGGCTGCAAAATTGCAATTGGAGGCCTTCCAGCACACTCTCCACTCCACTTGGTGAACACTTGATTCCATTTGCAAGGACTGGTGAGTGGCCCCACTGGGGGAAGAAGGTCAGCGTACTACAAAGCACAGAATGCTTTGCGGTGTAGCCACGCCCACTGTGGCAGGTGACATTGTTTATAAGAGCAGAAGCTGCCTGAAATCTGCTCCTCCAGCCCTTCACGAACTGCCTCTGAAGAAAGGATTGATTCCTGAAACGCGTCAGGCTTTACATGTTTGAAGATTGCTCTGAAAGCATCCAAGGAGCGAGCTGTGAAATGGATCCAAAATAAACGTGCTGAATTGAACTTTGTGTGGCTGTGCTTCAATGGGGCTTCCTGTGTTTGAATTTGATATATATATATATATATATATATATATATATATATATATATATATATATATTCACTGAAAAAACCATAGGTTTCACACCAGTTATAGCTAGCTGGAAATTTTACTGATATAAAACCATTGAAATTCCCACGTTATAGTTAGATGGACTCACTATAACTTGCGCGTGCAATGCACTGCTGATGACATCACATATTACATCACTCATGACATGGTCAGTGACATCACTCATGACATCACTGATGACACCATCCAGTGAATGTGTGTCTTTCTGAAAAATAAATATATTTTATATATGTATATGTAAAAGTTGATGGAAGAATAAATGTTTAAATAAGTGTCTAAATGGATGGTTTTTAAAAATTGATTGGTTAACTGGCTTAATAAGACATCATCAGCAGTGCATTGCACGCGCAAGTTATAGTGAGTCCATCTAACTATAACGTGGGAATTTCAATGGTTTTATATCAGAAAAATTTCCAGCTAACTATAACTGGTGTGAAACCTATGGTTTTTTCAGTGAATTTAATAGGTTTTTTAAATGCTAATTCCTAACTATAACTGGTGTGAAACCTATGGTTTTTTCAGTGAATTTCATAGGTTTTTTAAATGCTAATTCCTTTGTATATCGAGTTTCTAACCTTTTTTTTTTTTTACAATTTGCTGTTTTTTTAAAGTATTCATGTTTTTTTTAATATAATTTTTTTGTTTTGCGCTCTGGGTGCGCGCTCTGGGAAGCTTTCAGCTAAGCTCTCCGGTAAGCTTTTCCGTGAGCTCATCTGAAAGCGCACCCAGAGCGCAACTGTCGTTCGTGAAAACAAAATATGAATGAAAAGTTAATAATAATGCAAAACATTTCGTACCATACAAATAAAATTAGTTTTTTTTAATAAGGAAAATGATTATGCATTTCTGTAAAAGTTTGATGACGTCACTTCGGCGCGCAACGTAAGTGCCCTCGGAAGCGCCTACGTTCGCGGCGCATAAACGCACGCAAAAGCGCCTACGATCGCGCCACGTTTGCGCCCCGGAAGCGCCTACGATCGCGCTGCGTAAACGCACCGGAAGTGCTCCGGAGCGCGCAGCGTAAACGCGTCGGGTCATGTGACCCTAAAATAACACTTTTCATTGGTTGCTAACAGTTTTTTTTTACAATGAATGAAATCCCCACCCATTTCCTTCACTTCTTCTTTCACTTTTGTGACTGAAAGACCTGCCTTTTTTGCTGTTGCATATTTCTTGATTAATCATGGCTGCCAGACCATCCAGCAGTGAAGATGACTCCAATGATTTCATTGATGAAGAGCCTCCTCAGCCGAAGGTCAAAGAACATTTCATCTGGACATTTTTTAAGTTTCCAGCAGACCAGAAAAAGGTGAATGCACCAAAAGTAGAGTGCAGGATCTGCAAACAGGTCCTGTCACGGGGTAACCCCCAAAAAAAGTATTCTTTTGGCAACTTCACCATGATTCGCCATGTGGAGAGGAGGCACCCCCAGAATTTTGCCCGGGAAAGTGTCAGGGCTCTGGCACAAGAGGTTCCCAGAGATGGGGCCTCTACATCAACAGGAGGAGCAACTTCTTCTGGAAGAGAGCAATCGCAGGAGCAGGTGGCAAACATACAACCTGCATTTAACCATGGGGTCGTCAAATGCAGATACTGCAATCAACTCCTCACCTATGGGGAGCAAAGTGTCCTGCTCATGGTTCGAGCATTGGAGAACCATCGCTGCCCTTCCCACCCCTAATTTTTTTCTTTTCTTTTTGCTCCTGTTGAGCAGTTTCCATTCCCTGTTTTTGTTCCTGTTCAGTTAAAAGAAGAAAACCAAAAGTTCTTTTCAGAACTACCTCCAATTCTCATCAAAGAGCTATATTCTTAAAAAAATGAAGAGTAAGTGAAATATAGTGCATTGATAATTGAAAGGAGAATGAGTAAGAAAGAACAGAAAGGTATGAGAGGTGAAAGGAAGTGAAGTAGGAGGAATGAAAGAAGGTGAGTGTTAGAAAAGAAAGTTATGACACAGTGAATAAACTGGAGGCCTCATTTCTGAAAAGTGACGCATCGCTACGTGAAAACAGCGATGCGTCACTTTTCTGGACGCACTCCTTATGACATTCCAGATATGTCATATTTAATATATGACTAATCAATTCGCAAGGAGTTACAGATATGTCAGTATTTCTGACGTATCTGTAAACACAAAAGTAACGCATTGCTGGAGTGCGTCACAAAAGTGACGCAACTCCAGTAATGTGTCCTTTCACATGGAAAAAGCACCATGTGAAAGGTTTGCTGTGAAGCAGGCGCAAGATTTTGGCGCAACAGCATCCTAAAAAAGACGCACTGCGTCATTATTACCAAGCTTTTTGCAGGGGAACACCCCCTCTGCATGCATTATACCTGACACTATTTTTAAAAAGTGACGCATCTAGGTACATGGGTCACTTTTTAAAACTCTGCGCCACATTATATCTGCATCAGGTATAATGTATGCAGAGGGGGCAATCCCTCGCAAAAAGCTTGGTAATAACGACGTACTGAAATCTATGAGATTTCTCTGCGTCACTTTTAGGATGCTGTTGCGTCAAAATCTTGCGCCTGCCTCGCGTCACTTTCATGTTTACAGATATGTGAGAAATACTGACGTATCTGTAACTCCTTGCAACATGATTCGTCATACATTAAATATGACACATCTGGAATGTCATAAGGAGTGCGCACAGAAAAGTGACGCATCACACCAGCAGTGTAATAAAATGTGCCTTGTTGCACTATATTTAAAGGATGCAACAGCATCCTAAAAGTGACGCAGTGAAATCTCAAACATTTCACTGCGTCGCTATTACAAAGCTTTTTGCGGGGGAACACCCCCTCTGCATGCATTATACCTCACGCAGATATAATGTGGCGCTTGATTTTAAAAAGTGACCCATCTACCTAGATACGTCACTTTTTAAATATAACGCAACGAGGCACATTTTTTTACACCACTGGTGCGATGCGTCACTTTTCTGTGCGCACTCCTTATGACATTCCAAGTAACGCATTGCTGGAGTGCGTCACAAAAGTGACGCAACTCCAGTAATGTGTCCTTTCACATGGAAAAAGCACCATGTGAAAGGGCTTGCGTCAGTCTAACACCTGCTGTAAAGCAGGCACAAGATTTTGACGCAACAGCATCCTAAAAGTGACGCAGTGAAATCTCAAAGATTTCACTGCGTCGCTATTACAAAGCTTTTTGCGGGAGAACACCCCCTCTAAACTAGCAGCGCAAGGCCTTCATAAATATGATCCTGGATTTTCCCCATGCTTCGCCGGTGCGCGTACCATGCGCTTCCCCCGCGCAAAACGAAAAAAAAAATAAAAAATGTAATGCCCTGCAGGACCCTATTTTAGCCCCTACATCAAACCTAGGGGGTCAGAGGGGGTCTACTCTTCCCCCTTATGGTCATTTGCCCCTTTTTTTTTCAAACCCCTTGTGTCTGGATTTTACCGAGACACAAGATGGCGGCCGCTCCAGACTGTTTAGAATGTTTACAGACACCCAAGAGCCAATCAGCTTCCTGCGCGCAAGTTGCGTGTCGCGCCTGGAGCACATTCCGGTGCGCGCACCGGAGAGCGCCTATAGATATATATATTTTTTTGAACCTAAATTACTCAAAATCCACTGCAGCACACATCTTGAGACATAGCAAAGGCACATCGGGCTACCAGTCCCTTCAATTTTGCCAAGTTTGGTGGAAATCCATTCAGCCGTTCGGGCTAAAAGTGAAATCGACCGCCCTATGGAAATTAACATGGGGAAAACGCGTTTTGGGACCCCCCTTTTATCTCGGCCCCCGCTTGACGAATCCCCCCCAAACTTTCAAGGAAGGACCGGAGCTCGACGAGGCCATTTTCAGGAAATTTTCAGGCAGATTCGTCAACCGGTGCCAAAGTTATTCCAAATAGAATTTTGAGATTTAACATTGAAAAAAATCCTAACTATAACTACCTACTGGCGACCGCCAGTAGGTAATATATATATATATATATATATAAACAACCACCACAGGCTCCAAATCCATTAACAGTGATTTATTTCAAAAAGGCAAACTCACTCGACGCGTTTCGAGACCCTGTCTCTTGGTCACGAGTACCGTCAGTGAAGTGAAAGTGATTTTTAAATAAACATGTGATTCGTTTTCAGGTACTATAGAAGACAGACTACATTGTATCATTCGTGGAAAACATATTCAACATAGTACACTTTGAGCATTGTTTGTTAAATTCACATAACATTTTCAAGCAGTGATCTTATAATTTATAATTAACAAGTATCCTTTGTTTTTAGAATAAATTGTTGAAGTTGCATGATTGTTAGGGATCATCAAAAATGTCATTGCCTATTACAGCGTTTCTCTAAGGTAGTGTGATTTGATAGCTGTACTGCCCATGTGGGCTAAATCCCTTCTTAAATAAACTTCTTAAATAAACTCTACTAGTCCTGCCCAAATGGGCGCTCAAATGTAAATAGCAGATCCCTACTATGAGATACATTGTTTTATTCTTATTCTAACGTAGATTCTCATCTTCCTCATTTTATCTTCCAATCGAATGTATTGTGTTGTCTGTCTAAAAAAGATAAAATAATAAAGCTTATTAATTCCCCTCCTAAAACAACAGATAACTTAAAATAGATCAGCATTTCTACTGATTAAAAACAAGCTAGTTCTGCGAGCTGGTAAACTTTACACTCTTACACTGGTACAATTTGTTTATTTTCTTCGTTCCACCCTTTTAGCACACAGAAAAGCATATAAAAGCATTGGGTTTCAATAAGTCTGTATGTTGTATTTTTGTGATCTCTGACTATTCCTACCCCAGATGTACTAATTCCTCGTCACAGTTGTGCCCTCTTGGTGTCATGGTTCTGTACTGTATAATAAGCCTTGATTCCAGACGCCGTAGGCTCTGGATTCTATTTCCTCCTCTCTGATTTTGCTTAATCATGTCAAGGACACAGAAACTTAACAAGTCTGTGTTTTTTTTGTGATGGCTTTCGAAGTGGCGAGCGATTGGATATTGCTTGTCCCCATGTTTTATCGCTCTCAAATGTTTGAGAATTCTAAGCTTTCCTATTTTAACAGTGCTCCCTATGTAGGCTTTTTTAGATGGGCAGAAAAGGGCGTAGACTGCGAACTCCGTGTTACATGAGGTATGTTCTACAATCTTAAACGGGGCACTGCCTTCAGATAGAATAACTTCCTTTCTATTCCTGCTGTTTTTACATGCCTTGCAGTTTCGGCAAGTATAGAATCCCTGTACTCCCAGTATTTTGGTTTTTGGGGGTTCTACAGCTCTGCATAGGAAGTCTTTCAGTGATCTGGCTCTTCTGGAAGTCACTTGTGATGAAGGTGCCACACATTTGGTCAGGTCAGGATCTGTGTGTAGTATGGGCCAAAACTTCTGTAAGCATTTTTGAACGGTATACGCTTTGTTGCTGTAGGTGGTGATAAACCTAGTTGTTCCTGATTCTACCTGATCTTTTGCTGTATCATTCTGCAAAAGTGAATGTCCTTTCTGCTGCTGTTGCTTTTGCTTTGTTTATCACCTTTGTTGAATACCCTCTCTCTAGAAATCGTAATGTCATTGTGTCTGCCTCAGCTTTGAAGCTACTTTCTGTGCTACAGTTTCGTTTTGGCCGTAACAATTCTCCTAATGGGATGCTATTGATGAGAGAATATTGGTGACAGTTTCTAGCATGTAAAATGCTATTTCCCGCAGTCGTTTTCCTGAATAGTGAACTTTCCAATTTATTGTTCTCTATTCTCAGTCTCAGATCCAAACATTCCAGTGTTTCTTTTGACCACTGGCTTGTGAATTTAAGGTTGTACTTGTTGATGTTTAACATTGTGACAAAATCAGTTGCTTCTTGCTCCGTTCCCCTCCACACCACAAAAATATCATCTATATACCTGACCCACTTTGCCACTTTCTCAGCGAATATGGGTAACTGGTACACTACCTTTTCTTCCCAATATCCCATAAAGAGGCCTACAAATGAAGGGGCAAAACATGTCCCCATCGATGTACCAAGGATTTGCCTGAATATATATATATATATATATATTAAGCTCCAAATTTCTCCTATGTTCACTTAGGAAAAGAAATAGCAGCACTCAAAGGGATTCCGGTGTCCACATATATATATATATATTACGCTCCAAATTTCTCCTATGTTCACTAAGGAAAAGAAATAGCAGCACTCAAAGGGATTCCGGTGTCCACATAGTTTTTATTATGTGCAAGAGCTACACAGACGCGTTTCGGCATGCTGCCTTCGTCAGTGTATAAAGCACTCCATTTTCAACATGCTATATAAATAAAGTTTTATATATATATATATATATTTGGTTTTTTGGATTCCATGACAAATTCATGTCCGTTAACATTTTTTCATTTCATCGTTCGTCAACTACAGTGACTGACTACACCATCCCAATATTCTATAGCAAAACCTCTACCTAATCTAATCCCTCTAATTTACCATGCAGTAGACTAACTTTCCTTACTGCCAAATTAATGTATTTGTTTAAAATAATTAGTAGTGGATGGTGAGGCTAGGGATTAAACTTTGGTGGATGGGATACTATGTGAAGAACTTTCCAAATAAAATCTACATTGCATTTCCTTCCCTGTACTGCAGTGCATCTTTCTTTCCTCTGTCTACTTACAGCAGACAGGATATCCCCATTATACGTGACATGTCTGGTGTAGTATTATTATTATTTATCTGCCTCTTTAGAGTCAGGGTAGAATTGAAAGGCAGTCAGAGAAAAGCAGGGCCATTGGAAATAAAGTAAGTTAATATTTGTCCAGTACAACTGCCCTAAAACATGCTGCAGACTGCAGAGATTATGAAGTTCCCTACACTAGCATGACCCCATTAATTTTGCACAACAAGAATACTATTAACTGTACTGCATATATCTGCCTAATGCATTATTGAGAGGTAATTCATTTAGATTTTTACATACATGGCTGTTTAGTTTTGTTTTGCTTTGAAATCCTTTAAAATAAAAAATACAACACTTAGTTTTCATCTGGTGGTATTGTGAAGTATTGTGGCACATTCCCTTCTAAAAAAGGAATGAAAGTGGCCAGTAGTTTTTTGCATCGTGGATCAAGTATTATGGCACAGATGTACTCTTTGGGGGAGGCGAACTGTGCCTTCTGCGCCTTGTATGTCTTTGGGTTGTGTATGAACCAGATAGTTCCTGAGAATCTTTCCTTTGTGGTGGCTAAACATGGGCTGTTGTAAGTTTAGACCCCCACCATTCAAGGTTCTCCAGTGTTTCTTGACAAATGTTGTCACTTTGTCAGAAGCTACGTTAAAGGTCGTTATGCAAATGGGTCTTTTGCTTTTAGTAATTGGATCAGCAATCTTGTGTTCTAGCAGGGCTTCCCTGTTGTTATTCGAGGCCCTTTTTCTAGCTTGTGACACAAGGTGTCTGGGGTAGTTTCTCTGAAGCAGTTTTGTGCTCAGATCCTTGGCTTGTGTGTTGTAATCCCTTTTCTCTGAGCAATTTCGTCTGAGACGCAAAAACTGCCCAAAGGGAAGATTGTCCCTCAATTGTCTGGGATGGAAACTATCGTACCTCTATAGACAGTTCCTTGCCGTAGGTTTGAAATGTGTGTTCGTGATAAATGTTCCTTCATGCACTAGTATGTTAAGGTCTAAAAAGACAAGGTGGTACTGGCTCATTGTTACTGTGAATTTCAGAAAAGGGCCTTGTAGATTTAGCCAGTCCAGAAACTGAGTGGCTTCAGATTCATCTCCCTCCCAAATGAGTAGCACGTCATCTATGTATCTTTTCCATAGATGGACATGGTTCAGATGTGGGTTACTTGGGTGTAAAATTTTTTGCTTCTCAAGGTGGAGGACGTAAAGTCCGGCCTCACACGGTGCGAAAGTACTACCCATACTCGTACCATGATTCTATAGTGAGTGGTTGAATTGGGATAAGTTTTCTGTCTGTCAGTGCTAATCAACAGCATTCTAGTATCACATGTCTGGGTGTATGGTACTGCCATATGTCTTGGAAGAGGACCTCTTCTAGGATCTCTAAAGTCTAGTTATGGTGGAGACTTGTATATAGGCTTTCCACATCTAGGCCCACAAGAATGTGGGTGAGTGGGTTGAACTGTAGATTTTTTAGAAGACAGAGACAGCTTTGGTGTCCTGAAGGTATGTATCTGCCTGTTGTTTTAAAGGTCGTAAGAATGCGTCCTCAAACTTAGACAATGGTTCCAGGATGGAACCTATCCCGAGACAATTGGTCTGCCTGGTGGTTTTTCCATGGTTTTGTGGACCTTCAGGATCGTGTAGAAATAGGGGATAGTAGGGTCCTTGTTCTCCAGAAAATCTGCTTCCTTTTTGGATATCCAGTCATTAGTCAATGATTCTTCCACCAAACTAGCAATTTCGATGCGTAAGCGTTATTTTGGGTCATTCTGGCTTACTTTATAGTTCCTTTAGTCTGCTAGGAGTCCTAGGCATTCCTCATTGTAGGCTGCTGTGTTCTGCACAACGATGGCGCCCCCCTTGTCTGCTGGTTTGATTGTCACTCCTGTATCCTTAGATAGTTGCTGGATTGCTTCCATCTCTCTTTTGCTGGTGTTATGACAGATCCTTATAGTTCTGGGGTCTATTTCGGTAACTTCTTTTAGGACGGCTTTTTCAAACGCTAGAAGCTCCACTGGAAGGCCACTTGAAGGTGGAGTAAACTTTGATTTTTCGTGAAGAAAATGCCCACTTTCTAAATGTGGCATTTTCAAACGTGCAATATTAAAACCACCTTCACTAAAATGTGTGTTAGTTAAATCTGAATTCAGATAGCCCAACTTGAAATCTCTATCAAGTTATGCTTGTAGGGGGTTATAAATAACCAACAACACACATGCCAATACTGATATTTTGCTTGGTCATTTTTTCATTGAGACACACGTGACTCACTCAATGTGACTCCAAAACTTCTACTTTATTTGATTTTTGAAATACTTTTTTTATTATCAAAAAGAATCATCATTTTGTACAAACAATATAAGTTTTTACAATTCTACAGCCACTATTTTGTAAGAAAAAACACTCTAATCAACATAAATGGACACTCACAAAAGACCTAAACAACATATGACATACAAAACATAATGACAAATTTAAACGTACCCAAAGCCAAGACAATATGATCAAATAACAAAACAATATTGCCCAAATAGGTTTGATTATATAATTTACAATTGTGCAACCTTACATTAGGGCAAAAACCAAACAGTGTACTTTTTACAATATCCCCAATGTGTTTCAGAAAGGAAAAAGTTAGTTCTATATATATATTCCTACAATTTTCAACAACAAAGGGTTAATATCTTTGTATTGCACCTGTTTGGCTAAGTAGCAGTTGATGCGTTTCAAACCCTTTTCTCAATTCTTAGGGTTCTCTTCAGGACCAAAAGCTGGAAAGAGAAGAATTAAATTCCTATTTCCAAATGTGTCTTATTAAAAACACTACTACAACTTCCCTGCAAAGCTTCAGCAAGAATTACTGATCTCATTGGTTCAGAGCGAATCCAATACCACTATACTTTTTTTATTAAACAATCAGAAAAGAGAAAAGACAATATAGAAAAATGTATTTTATGTCCAGTGGTATATTTGGCACAGCCAGAAAAGGTTAATGGGGAAACTTACTTATATCCAATAGAATGTTGTCTCTCTTGTGGTCATCCATTAATCATATTTGCCATGTAACTTTTGAAAGAGAGAAAATGAACAATTAATAGGAGGACTATGTCTTTTGGATTCATAAAAGAAAGCGGGCATGATCGTCGTCCTTTCTCATACCTTTGATTCATCGAGTTTCGGCAAACTAGACGCAGCAGTATATATTCATTTCAATCTGTGACAAGAAAACAGTCCAAAGATGACTGTAGCTTGTCATTCCGAGACCTTCCAAGATCACATATACAAAAAGTCCTTATTGCCCCTTCTAACTGCTATTTGGATTTAAGTGCATAACAACAATCCTGATTCTTCTCCCAGGCACCATATCTACTTTTGCGTATTTACTGAGGTAATAAGGTCCCCATATCAGAGACTAGAAACTCGCCTTTTTTCAAACACACCTTTTATCAAACAATCGTTGGTAGTGCCTTCTCCTTGAACCTTTTAACACCATTTATACCATTTATCGGCACATACCTTCTCAATGTCTTTTCCGAACAATGACAGCATCTTTCTCCTTCAGCCGGCATCCGTGGCAGCATCTCGGCTGTGTGTTCTTCTTCCCTTCTTCCTTTGGGGGTGTATTTAAACTTCTACTTAATGGCCCTAATCGTCACATCTAATGGCCCGCCTTTAAGGATTGTGGGCAATGTAGTCTCTGCATGATAAATTCACGTTTATTTGGGAATTTAACTTAGTTTTTACGAGATCTTTGCAGAGTATTCTCCAAGCAATAAAACCCAGAAATTCCAAACTCAAAAAAGTGATTAAGCAATTGTTTGCATGTTTTCTAAAACAATGGATTAGAAAGGCTCGTATACAAATCATGGCGCCCTGTATACATTCATCGTGTAATGTTGTGTTAGTTGATCATTATCAGGGCATAGCTCTCAGATAGCTAGGAAACAGAGGTCTTATAATTTATAAATCTCAGATAACTCATTGAGTGCATCTATCACTAAATTGAATTTTACAATCAGCAGCTCTTCTCAATGGGTTAGTTTTCTATCTAGATCACCTCCTCTGGGATCTTGTTCAATTTTGGATATTACAGTCCATGATAAATCTTTTTCTGCATGGTGGATAGGTGTGGTGCAGTGGCCAGGGCAGCTGACTCCACAGCACAGGGTTTACAGTTCGATCCCTGGCTCCGGAGGCAGCTCAGCTCAGCACCATGTGACTCTGGACAATAGCTCACTTAATTTCCACGACGGCCCCCAGCGCCTTGAGACCCGTAAGTGTGAGTAGTTTGCGCTTTACAAATACAGATTTATTTATCCAATGGTTCACCAGCGAAGCCATCTGCACCTTCCCATGGATTCTTGATTTATGTTGAAATATGAGTTATCACACTTCTTGATTAGTTTTCCCAATATACAATTTGGGACAGGGGCACAGAATTTCATAGACCACATTCTTCATTTTGCAGTTATTGAATGTATCATGCCTGTAATTGACATTCCTGATTGAGAGCACAGAGCCTTTAATAGTTTGATCGCAACATTCGCAGGTCCCACACTTGTGGTGTCCCGTGATAGGAGGTAAACATAGTTGCTCCCACAGTGGCTATTTTTGGGTGTTATTGTAGGTAACATGGCACAAATTACTTGATTCCCAATGCTGCTCTCATTTTTAAGACCAAACAAAGGGGGGTCTGGAAAACTGTGTGTCCAAATGCTGGATCAAATGCCAGTTTTGATGGATGACTTTTTTCAGAAAATTGGTGTTCGGGCAAAATGTAGTTACACAGACTAAACAATCTTTTAGAGATTTTTCTTTTTTTCTGAATGACAGTCTTTCGGGGTGTCCACCAGGCTCTCTTCATGGCATTTTTAAATCGTTTTTTTCAGGTACCTGCAATCTTTTAACCTCTCAAGTAGGTTGTTTGGATGAAAGGTATATTCGTCCTTGTAAAACATGTAACCAACATTCCTTCAGACACGTAAACTTCAACATCCAAAAACGTCATTCTTTTTGAAGCATGATTACGGCTAAACTTGATGTCAGCTATTCTCATGTTCAACCATCCATGAAACTGAAGCAAGTTGTCTTCATTGCCAGTCCATATCATGAATGTATCATCTATATAACGGACCGATTCAAAATTTACTGGAAAAATGGATTGTTGTTATAAATATATTTCTCCTCGAATTTGGCCATATATAGCACTGCCAGCTCTGTGGCGAAGGGACTCCTATTGCAGTCCCTTTTGTCTGGAAATTGAAATCCACCTTAAATTTAAAATCGTTTTTCCGAAGTGCAAAGTTGACTAATTGCATGATAAATTCGTAGGGACTTTTTATGGTTTAGTTCTTTTTTCCAAAAATATTTTGATCACAGATAAACCATCGTCCTGAGGTATCAAGGTGTATAACAACACCATGTCTAATGTAACTAATATTTGTTCTCCAATCTCAAAATGTATTGACTGTATCTTATTGATAAATTCAGTTGTATTGCAGAGGTATGATGGTACATCCTCCAAGAAAGGTTTGAGGAAAAAGTCAACATACTTTGATATAGGTTCCAACACTGATTCGCACCCCAACACAATTAGTTTCCCTGGTGGATGGGTTTAATTTTTGTGAACCTTTGGGAGGATGTACAACAATGGGATTCTTGGATGTTTTTTGTTTAAGAAGTCAAATTCTTTTGGTCCCACAAAGCCTTGATCATATCCAACTTTGAGTATTGCCACTAAATCTCTTTGTATTTCAAATGTAGGATCTTTGTCAATTTTCTGATAACATTCTTTATTGTCCAGATGTTTCAGATTTCTGCATAATCCGGAGTGCTCATATGACAATTGAAGCACCCTTTTCTGCTTGTTTGGGCAATATTGTTTTGTTATATGTTCATATTGTCTTTGTCTTTGAGTATGTTTAAATTTGTCATTATGTGTTGTATGTCATATGTTGTTTAGGTCATTTTTGAGTGTCCATTTATGTTGATTAGTGTGTTTTGTCTTAAAAATTGTGTTTGTGGAATTGTAAAAATGTATAATGTTTGTACAAAATAATGATTCTTTCTGATAATGAAAAAGTTCTTTCAAAAATAAAAGAAAGTAGAAACGAAGTAGAAATGTTGAAGTCACATTGAGCGGGTCACGTGTGTCTCAATGAAAAATTGACCAAGAGCAATATCAGTATTGGCATGTTTGTTGTTGTGCATTGATTATTTGGCTTAGCCTTACTGATTCAGGGCCAAAACCCTCTTTTGCCAGTATGTAAGGGGTTATAAGGTAGCTCCCATGTTAATCTATGGAATGGACAGCCTTTGGATAGTGAAAAACAAAAAGCACATTATTTTACTATCAGGACATGCAAAACACACCAGTACATGTCCTACCTTTCACATACACTGCACCCTGCCCAAGGGGGTACCTTCGGCTTACCTGAGGAGTGCCTAACATGTAAGAAAAGGGAAGGTTAGGGCCTGGCAAGTGGGTGCACTTGCCAGGTCAACATAGCAGTTCAAAACTGTGCACACACTGCAGGTCTGAGACACATTACAGAGCTACTCATGTAGGTGGCACACACAGTGCTACAAGCCCACTAGTAGAATTTAGTTTACAGGCCCTAGTACCCACACTGCACAGTACTAGTGACTTACCAGCAAAACACACAGAGAGCATATGCACTTTATCACTGAGCAGCAGTGGTAAAGTGCCCAGAGTCCTATAGCCAAAACATACAGGGTCAGAACAATAGGAGGCAAAAGGCAAAAGGTTTGGGTATAAATCTGCAGAAATGGCCAGGTCTAACAACCATTGTGTTGCTGACTATGTCTTCTTTTTTCAAAACATCCTGCACAATCAGGTTGATGCCCTGCAGCAAACACATGAACATGAAATATTCACCATCTACCATGGCCTTGGCTATACTACTGTCAAATCCAATTATGAGACCTCTAGGTCACAGCCATTTAAATACATTGCTGTTAAAGTCCTCCAAAATGTTTGCAGCTGTATCAGTTTTCTCAGTGGCAAACATCGTAACTGTTTCATGCCGCTGAACTCCCTTAAAACATACTTTGGGGCTGAATCCTGCAGATAGATGTTGCCTAGCTCCCACAAAAGAGATCCAGTGTGCAGTGATACACATATAGTAAGTGGCTTGACAACTGGTCCACATATCTGTCAGGAGGATGGTGTGAACTGCACTCTGCTGCAGAGGATGTCTAACCAACTACAGCACATTGTGATGGAGCACTGAAACAACAACTCTGGCAAATATGTCTGTCTGGAAACCTTCCAATTCAGATGGCTGCCACAAATTCTGAAAATCCCACTACTTTGTTAAAGGAAAAAGGCCGAAGGTCCTACACTAACATGTTAGCCAGCTTTCAATTGTACAAACGTGCTATTAGGGGGTTGCATTCGAAAGGCTCCACATGCCTAAACATGCCCGTAATATTAGCATAGATTGTCTTTTAATTTGTGTTGACAAAGATGCAGGAGACTTCTGGACAGAATGAGGAGGTGGTAGACTCTTTGTGCGTCTTGGGGGCAATCTTCACTCTATGCAGTGGTGTTGACATCCTAGTTTTGTGCCATTTTGGGGTTACTGATGTGGGTGATATTGGCACACTGCTGGGGATAGGGCTGCTTGATCTGCAACGCTGTTATGCACTTCTTCCTCATCACCTTCTATCACCCTGATCGGAGATGATTCTCCTCTCTCATCACCACCACAACTAGCAATTTTGTGAGGTGCCCCTCTCATTGGATTTTGCGATGTCTTTCATATGAGTCGTTTGTCCGCCTGTACTTTAGTGTGAACCAGGCTTACCTTGACGAACACTAGCATGGCAACTGAAGCATATTGCAATGTTCTCCTCCTGATTGCTAACTGTCACGAAGACCTAAACTGGGGGGAAGAACTTTCTAAGTGTGTCACTGCCAATGCCTGAAGAAGAATTGGAGGTAGGTGGGTGTGTCAATGATTGCCTCTCTGCAGTGCATACTTTGGCTGAGGTAGTGGTGGGTGCAGATCTCAACGGGGACTTTTAATGATAGTAAGCTGGCTGTGGTGATGGCACCAGTGTCACATCCCTCGGAGCAGGTTCAATAGGAGGGATAATATCAGTGTCCTCTAAGCCAGCTTCCATGACAATGACTGGCTCATCCTCCTCATCCCCTTCCATAATTATAAGGCTTTTAGGAACTTTCCTTTTCCTTAGTCTCTCATGGCGGGTCTCGGACTCAGCTGAGGCTCGATCCGTGCCCAGATAATCATAAGAGGGGCCTGGGGAAGATGGTGGAGGACCCTTTATTTTTCTTGCTGGAGATCGGGAAGCCATTGGTTCAAGAAGAAGTATGTCATGCTCAGCAGGAAGCTCAACCATCTGTTCTACTCTTAATTCAGGAAGATTTATTGCTGGCTATGGCTTCTGTTGTCCACTATGCTCAGTTTCTGTCAACCATTGGTACTAGTTTGCAGCAGAGACGTAAGCTGGCTGTGGTGATGGCACCAGTGTCACATCCCTCGGAGCAGGTTCAATAGGAGGGATAATATCAGTGTCCTCTAAGCCAGCTTCCATGACAATGACTGGCTCATCCTCCTCATCCCCTTCCATAATTATAAGGCTTTTAGGAACTTTCCTTTTCCTTAGTCTCTCATGGCGAGTCTCGGACTCAGCTGAGGCTCAATCCGTGCCCAGATAATCATAAGAGGGGCCTGGAGAAGATGGTGGAGGACCCTTTATTTTTCTTGCTGGAGATCGGGAAGCCATTGGTTCAAGAAGAAGTATGTCATGCTCAGCAGGAAGCTCAACCATCTGTTCTACTCTTAATTCAGGAAGATTTATTGCTGGCTATGGCTTCTGTTGTCCACTATGCTCAGTTTCTGTCAACCATTGGTACTAGTTTGCAGCAGAGACAAATCTAATTCTGACTCACTGTTTGTCATCAAGATTTCAGTGGCTTTCTCGCTGAGACATGGCTTTGGGCTTGTGTTGTGGTGGTGCCATTGATGTGGGAGTGCGAGCACAGCTTCTTACGTAGAGGGTGGTGTGGCAGCATACAATGTCTCCTGAAAAAAGTGAGGGGCAGCACACCAGTGTTGGCACTTGCAATCTGCTTCTTCTTCTCATCCTCACTTTCTTGCCAGCACCTTTCTTTGGGGCCATCTCAAAGCTCTGTCAATTGGCACTTAGCTGCACAAGTGTAAGAGAGGAGGACTGATGTGTTGTGGTCACGTCACTTTGTGCCAGCCTTGTATCTGGCAGTACAGTGGGTGATGTCTCTTTTGCACCTAAAAGCAAACAAGAAAGAAAAATATTTAATGAAACATTGCGTTTTTGCAGTTTAAACTATTCATAATACAGAATATATAACTTAGTGAGGTTATCACAAATAATTAACAACAATAGTGTATCCACTCAAAAGTTAAAGCATAACATAATATTTCGATCAGGATAATAACATACAGATGTAACCGTTTACTTTATGTACACATAAGGGGAAACACCGGTCACGGACAAAGGAGTGCAGGGGAAAATGGAATAACCTGGCATGCGTCTATGAGAGAAATGGGGCCCAGGGGAAAATGGAACAATACTTCAAAATAAATGCGTGTGTGTGCCTATGGCAGGCAGGGGCTCAAGAGAAAATTGAATAATCCTTAAAAAATGTATGCTAATATGTGCCTATGGAAGCAGGGGATCCAGCGGAAAATGAGTAAAGACAATCCTTAAAAAATTAAGGCTGGAGTGTGGCCGGTGCCCAGGCAGACAGGGGGTGGATGGAAAATGTAAAAAGAAGTTTAAACATTGAAGAAATGTAAAGAAATTTATAATAATAAATAATTAAATAAAATATAAATGAATAAATGTGAAAAATTGATTGCTGGTGCACTAGGTGACTATGAGAAATACATTAAGAGAAAAGGAGGTGCTGAGGAAGATGGAAAAAATGCATATTAAACACTTTTCATTTACATATACTACAAGGATGCTCAAGCACATTAACCTGAGACCAGTAAACAGAGTAAAGAAAATTCACAAAAACAGAAAGGCATAGTCCTCTTCTGTCAATTTCCCTAGAAAATGGTTTTGAAACCAGGAACACAAGGATTTAATACAATGGCTATGGCAAAAGTGCACTGGCTGACTCCACAAAAGGGCCATTGGCCACATGGTCAAACAACAACTACAAAAAAGGAGCATGACGGACACAAAAAAGAACATATGCAGGTCTGAGGCAAAAGGACACTGGCTGGCTACACAAAATGACAGCTGGACACAATGCCAAAAACCAACTACAAACAAGGAGGTATGGACAATAAGAAATGCATGCAGGCCTATGACAAAAGCACACTGGCTTGCGATACAAAATAGCAACTGACAATACGGTCAAACAACTACAAGCAAGGAGGCATGGTGGACACCAACAAGCAGGGAGGCTTGGACAACAAAGAGCACATGCAGGCCTATAGACACTGACTACACAAAATGGCACCCGGGAACATGGCACGAAGAAAAAAGACAAATGGTGGCCTATGGCAAACACACACACACATTGGCCAAACAAAGGAGGCATGGCGAACAGTGAAGAAAACCATATCATTAATTCAACATTGCGAAAAATGAAAAGTAAGTGAGCTATAAAAAATGTACTCAAAACACACATCCTCCAAAGGCATCAAATATCACCCCACCAAATTATACTTTTGCAGAAAAAAAGTGAAATTGCCTTTCACCTTACAGAGAATCCAGAATTCTGCAAATTCCATTTCCACATGGTGGCTCAAAGGGTTTCTATTTACAAAATGCAAAGACTCTCTTTTTAGAATAAGGCTTGGGGTTTTAACATGCAGTGCTCTCTAACAGAAAGGCTTTCCCAGATGCCACATTCAAATGTATATGGAGATATATATTTATATGCCAGCAATAATAAGACACTTGGTAAATGCAACAGGTAAATGCATGAATAATACTAATGGATGAACAAGCAGCAACCAATATGAGATAACACTCAAGAAAACATACTTGACGTCTTGCAAGAAATCAGAAAGATATATACACTAAAATCATCAAATGATTACTTTGGATATGCACCTCACTCATTCAACCATCACAAAGAAAGCACCTCATATGACCACAGCCACTGGCAACACATCACAATGGCAATAATCAAAACTCAAACTCCTCAAATGACCACAGCCACTGGAACCACGCATCACAATGGCACTAGTCAAAAACAAATCACCTCATCTGGTCGTTCACTCGAAAGCCTTGCCAACTCAAGCTGGGGGTCTTGTTCACAGCTGGACTTGGACTCTTGACCAGGACTCAGGTTCTGTTCATCTTACAGCAGTACGTCTACTCTGTTAGAGGAGCTCCCTACCTTGGCTGTCAACAACCCTCAGCTTTATAGTCTCAAAAGCACACTAGAAGGTTTTCCACTCTGCGCCAAGGAAAATTACTGCAACTGGCCAAATTCCAGGCAAGCATTCCACGGCAGGAAGGAGTTCCCACGTTCCCTCCACATTCTTACATGTTCCAGCCTTTATCTTAACAAAGCTTACAAAAGCCTTCCAGGGTACATTAAACAATCTCTCATAAAACAATCCTTCACCCAAATAACTTGCAAGCCTGTCTGTGCGAGCAGAAAAAGCTCAAGCAAGGCAGAGTCAGGATGAAATGAGGCCATGTCAAAGCCAATAGTAAGAAATTCATAATTCTTGACAATGTACAACACAATGCGCATTTGTGCACCACTGCCTATAGCATCACATACGTCATCTTTCAATGTACAACACAGTGCACATTTGTGAACCACTGCTCATAACACTGCACTTTGAGACCAAAAAGTACATTCCACACCTCTCTCTCTCTCTCTCTCTTTCTCTCTCTCTCTCTCTCTCTCTCTCTCTCTCTCTCTCTCTCATGCTTTCAAATGCACAAGGCAAGGTTGTCCTACTCTGTGACATTACAAGAAAGAAACCTTTAAGAGAAACAAGGCATATGCAGGACGTCGTACATTCAGGCTAGGGTAAAGTAGCACACCGAAGTCAATTAAAATGATGGTAGTCAAAGGTCATCACGTGGTATCAGACCACAAGAGTGCCTCTAGCAGAAAAATTCTACATACATACATATATCCAAACATTAACTTCTTAACTGAAAGCACAAATATAATTGAAGCACCCATCAGAACAGTGACATTATAAATTAATTAGCTTAACAGAATGCACAAATATAAATTAAACACATGTTAAAAACAGTGATATTATAAACGCACATGCTTAACTGAAAGCACTAATATAATTGAAGCACACACTAAAACAGTGAAATCATAAAAGCATGTTACAATCATTTTAAAGCATGTAAAATAGCTCCTGCATATTTGAATACTCAGCAAGAATAAATGTATGATGGGTATGCAAAATGAACACACAGGTAGAATCAAGCATATGAACTCATTAATGCTCCTAATGTCACAAATGGCTAATTCTGGAACTTCTAGTAGTGAAGCGGTCAAACTTATATATGTTGTCCTTAAAAATAAAGGCAACATTATCATGTTTCATCTTCTGCATTTTCTGGACATGCTTAAAAATGAAAATATCCTCCTGTGTGAAAGGTTCACACTCTCTTCCTTGGAACTTATTTTTAAACATTTTACTACATGTTCACACAATCAGTCTATAATCACTGGCTTGGTAAGTTTGTCTAGTTTATTCAGCCAAAGGATGTCAGCAACGGTGTCGATTTGCATTGTCTGGTGATCACTCCACGGTTGGGTGGTGGGAGGGGTCTCACACCCTCACAGGCTCACTCAAAGGCACCTACACGCAGGACACGGACATCAGGTACAACAACATGCCGCAGTATGATCTGGAAAGAAACAAACATCACTGTTCTTGACAACAACAAAAAATTCAGAATAGTGCACACTCTCCTTTCTCTGTTTTGGATATGATGGCATTGTATTAATATTCCTGGTTGCATGGTTCTCTACTGGCTCTTGGGAGAAACAAGGCATATGCAGGACATCGTACATTCAGGCTAGGGTAAAGTAACACCCTAAAGTCAATTAAAATTATGGTAGTCAAAGGTCATCACATGGTGTCAGAGTGCCTCTAGCACTACAGAAATATAAAAAAAAAGAAATGTAAAACCCACACTTTATATTTAATCCAATGCCAATCTTGGCCCAAATTTTTAAGATGTTCAACAGAAACATTTGTTTCATATACCCAATAACTAGTAATGGATGGATGGACAGTGAGCAGGCTAGGCAACATACAAAAATAAATAAATAGTGCTAATTTAACAAACATGGAGAAAATGTACTGAACTGTACAAAATATTTCTCATACAAAAGATAAAAAATGAAATGCAAAAGAACTAGGCCCGACTGAAACTCCAGGCCACCTATCACAACTGCAATCACATTTAAAAATCGAATAAAAGTACAAATAAATACTGCTGCATAACCTCTATCAAACAAACAGCAGACTTATGCCTTATGCAAATATTTTTGAACTTACATGTGACACAGTTCTGAAAAATCCAATGGTATAAATGTAGCAGGAATTGCAGACAAAGTTAGTGATCTTTCCTCCTCAAACCCCAAGTGAAAGGTTACCAGGAGATGCACATAGCACTGGGAGGAGCTTGCTCGACAGGAAGAGTAAGGTGTAGTCTCTGGGGCTCTTTCTTTTTGTTGAAAAAAAGTAAAATAAAAAAAAGCTTTATGCACTAAAAAAACAACGTAAACGGTCCATTGGAGTAGAATATTTACTCAAAAATGTATTTTCAAGTTGATTTAGCTCATTGTCAAGTAGAAAATCTGCTCAAGTAGCACTCGCTTACGCTCTACAATATTATACATCAAAGGGTTGACACCTGTGACAGGCAAAGGGGTGAAGGGGAAAATGTAATAGCCGTAAACAATTAATGCTGGTGTGTGATTATGGCAGACAGAGGTTCCTGTGGAAAATGTACCAATCCTTAAAAAAGAAATTCTAGTGTGTGCCTAGGGTAGGCAAGGGGTCTGGGCAAAGTGGAATAATCCTTCAAAAATTAATGCTAGTGTACACCTATGGCAGGCAGGGGTTTAGGGGAAAATGAGTAAAGACAATCATTAAAAAATGAATTCTGTTGTGTGGTCAGCATCCATGGCAGGCAGGAGTTAGATGGAAAATGTTTATAAAACTTTAAAAATTCAAGAAATGTGAAAATAAATCAAACAAATTGAAAAAGAAATTATTTTACAGTTAAAAAATGTAAAAACAAGACTAAATAAAATAAATAAATACATTAAAAAAATGAATTGCTGGTGTACTAGGGGACTATGAGAAATCCATTGGGAGGCATGAAGGTGCCGGGGAAAATTGAAACAATGCATATTAAACACCAGGAGATTGACATAGCACTGGGAGGACCTTGCTGGGCAACAAGAGGAAGTTGGATTCTCTAAGGGACTTCCTTCTTGTTGAAAAAAAAGCAAAAAAAAATGCTTTTTGCACTAAAAATCAAACTGAATGGTCCATTGGAGTTGAATATTTACTCAAAACTGTATTTTCAAATGGGTTTAGCTACTTCTTGAGTAGAATTTCTGCTCAGGAAGCAGCAGCATGTGCTCCCCAGTGGCACAAGAATGGCGCCTGAAGACTCAGTGGTAACCAGAAGCCAGCAAATCTTTTGTGTGCTCGCTAGTTGCAGACAAATCTCATTGCGTTTGCCAGCGCATGCTAGCAGGATTAAATTTGTATGTGCTGAATAGCAGAATTTAGCAGGACCTTTGTGCTGCACCCGTAGCGTTGAGTTACCGAATTCCGGCAACTCCACAAGTGGAAATAGAATTTCACCCTGCCTAACAGCGAGACACCAAGCATGGTCATCCATAGCCCCAGGCACAACTAATATACGATATGCAGAGTCCCAGGGATAGAAACTGATTATGTGTCATGTCACCGCTGAATTATACCCAAAATCTAGCCAGGGAATTTAACATATACAGCATGATGTAAATTTGGTATTGTCACAAAAGCATCCAGGAAGAATGATGCGTACACTCACATGAAAGAAACTGTGAATCTTCTGGATCCAGATGGAAACTTCCAGAGCCTATTAGAAGCTTCCGGATCCTGCTAGAAACTTCCATAACTGTTAAGCTTCCAAAACTTGCTAGAAGATTCCAGAAACTGCTAGAAGCTTCCAGAAACTGCTAAAATCTTCCAGAATAGGCAGCATTAGAGTTTGAAATTTCAGCGGCCATCTTGGACCAAGAAGGGTATAATTACTCCACATGCTAGGAAATCAGTGTGTCCAAAGAGAAGAGAGATTCATCATAGAACTTACCTGTTGACATGCTTCTGGAGCAGCGCCTGGTCCAGTCACCAAGAGCCTCATGATCCAGCTCACGCTTGTCACTGAATATCTTATAGATAAGACAGGAGTATAACCCATAGACCAAGTCAGGACTGGGTAGGTAAGGTACAACTAGAACACAATGTCCTGAAAGGTGAAAGTCAATAGACAATTATACATAGCATGCACATAGCATTACTTGGGTAGGCAAGAAGGAGATTACTCATTTTTTTATGTCAAAAGGTAATTGACTTGAGGCAGCCTGGTCGGTCACCGGTAAATTGGTGTCTGGGCTGCTGGGCAGAGCTCGCTGGAAACTTCAGCGCTCGTGACGGCCCTGTGAGTAAGCCGTACTCGGTAAGTAGATGCAGGGGAGCTCAGTATTCGGCGTTCAGTTTTCAGTGTTCTCAGAACTGCGTTCGCCGATATGCAGACAGACGCGCTGATCTAATCAGCGTCCATACAGCACGGCTGATTGACACGGCCGGCTACAATACGGAGCTCCCCTGCATCTACTTACCGAGTACGGCTTACTTGCAGGGCCGTCACGAGCGCTGAAGTTTCCAGCGAGCTCTGCCCAGCAGCCCAGACACCAATTAACCAGTGACCGACCAGGCTGCCTCAAGTCATCCCCTTCTGCTTGGTTACAAGGATTCCATTCCTCTAGGATCCTTCGAAACACTTCCTAAATCAGACAACCAGTCCTGATGATGATCCGAAATGCTCCGGATCGAAGCGCCGTCGACCTAACAGCCTGACTAATAGGCGCACTTCTCCCTAGTGGCTTTAGACTCCAACCAAATTAATTGTGCCCACTGTGATATCACAATGTCACATGCGCCGATTTAGCCACTCACTGTAAATAGTCTGCACCTTATGCACAGTGCGCCAACTACACTGTTCTCCTTTCACTTGCTTCGCTACCTGCACTATTTATTCACGTTTGTTGCACCAAGTTCAATGTGGTTGTCATTACATTCTAGGCAGTGCTGTTCTTAACTGTGTATATCCGACCTTGAAATGAATGTTACCACATAAAGATGAATAATTACCTTTTGACATAAAAAAATGAGTAATCTCCTTCTTGCCTACCCAAGTAATGCTATGTGCATGCTATGTATAATTGTCTATTGACTTTCACCTGTCACTGGAGGTCAGCATCTGTATGAGAGTAGAAAAACAAATACTTTAAGGTGTTTACTGATCATCCTGATGTAGATCATGCATACTTATGAGTATAAACATTCCAGAATTTGCTGGGTCATAGCATTTACGAATTATTGAAAAGCTGCAACTGGGAGAAAGAAAGAGACTTAGAAACATTGGGGCAGATTTACATGCCCCTTGCGCTGCCGGTGCGTCACTTTTTGTGCCGCACTGGCAGCACACTTCTCTGCCCCATATTAGAAGGACAGGAAAAGCCACCCTGCGTGGCTTTTCCTGTCCTTGTAAATACTGCCCCTTTACACGCAGCACTTTGCGTTAAAGGAGCTCTCCATGGGTGTTGCTGTGGGTGTTCCCACGCAACCAATGGCCCAGACAAATTTCCAGATTTACAAGTAATCGTGAACCTGGAAATACGTCAGTATGCTACACCACTCTAGGGGTCGAGTAGAGAGGAGAAATGTTTTCATTTCACCTAGCGTTTTTCCTCTGTCAATGCGTGCTGCATTCTACAGCACACATTGAAAGAGGAAAATGCCAGTAGTGATTGTTTTCATGCAGGAAGGTGCCCCTTCCTGCACAAAAACAATCTCCCCATGATGCAGGCCTCCTTGCACCTTGGTTCAAGGGTGCCTGGGCAGGCGCATGGCAGCTGTTTGTGTGCCAGCGCAGGGGACAGCACAGGAATGCAACATATCATTGTAAATATGTTGCATTCCTGTGCTCTGAAAGTGCCGCTGCATGGTGCGGCCAAAGGGCTTGCATTATCGCGCTGCAGCACTTTCCCGTACATCTGCCCCATTGTGTCTAGGAGAATGAAAATACTTTAAATAGATGCAACTAACACGCTTAGGGAAACTGAAAATAGAACTCTAAAGATATGTTAAACTATTCTATTTACGAATTTTGGAAACTGAAAACACATCTCTTAAGAGACATTTGAACTATTCTTGGGCAATCAGACCTCACAGTTGTAGAAATACTTCTGTCAGTAGAAGTCAGAGTTTATCAATTAGGAATTAACATTACCAAGAGTACAAGTGATACTAATGATGTGACGGTATGATGTATAAGACCTGAACTAATATTTGTAAACGCATGTATTCTTCTACAGAGTCATACAAGGTGGAATCTCCTCAAAAAAAGAAAAATATTGAGAGGGATTTTCAGATGTAGACAACACTAGAAAGGTGGCTGACTAGTGTATTAGTTTGTCCAATTCCCTTGGGTGATCTCCAGTTGTGAGCCTTGACTTGTTGGCCACTCCATGGACTACTGAGGGGTATGGCAAGTCTCTCATTGTGCATAGTTACTGCAGTACTAGATACCTCAGGTTAGTGCTACTGATTAGACGTTCACCTTGGATTTTGACATTTGGTTATATCTATGTTTGTCAATATTGTTTTCTCGATACAGTGTCATACAAACATTGTCAAAAGGGGATACATTCCATGATAGTTTTCACTGGATGTGAACCATCACAATTATGCATTTGGGGGCTCATTTATGGGATTTTGGCGTAGTTGTGTGTTTCTAAAGAAACTTTGATTGGCCGTACACTGGATAGGAATATTGGAGGTCATATGTTATGAACATTCTGAGACAAGCACTAATTTCCATAGCATTCCTGGGTTGGGATGACACTAGTGGTGAACATGAAATGGGTGTGTTTTGTGAAGACAAAGTGGACTTGTGAGTATGATAAAAGCATAGGAATATGAAGAATGCATTATGTGAGATAGTGATTTGAAAACACTGAGCAGTTCATGTAGGTGGACATGCATCAAATCTTCATTCGGTGCATGTGTTTCATTATTGTAGTAGTCGGAAAAATGCTTCTTGTGGCCTTTTTGCACCAAACCATGAAGGGAGGGGTTACTCTCAAGCCTGGCTTTACTTTTCAATGAATCAACAATATTATGTGAACAAGCTGAAGGACTTATTGTATACTATAAGCATTGATGTGCTATAAGCAGAAGTCAATTTAGAAACTCAAGGGCAATTTCTAACATGTCAACATCATCTTCTTGCTCACGGTCCTCTTGGCAAATGTTAATAAGTCATTTTCAAGCAGAGATATCATGGATTGGTTCTAAATAAGACAGACACCCTATTGACTAACCCTCTGCCTGTCACCTCAGATGACAGTACAATAGTTGACGAATGTATAACAAGCTCCGTGTGCCTTGTTGATAAAGAAGTGCTGTTTGTGATTTTCTTGCAAATTGTCTTGGAGTAGTGCAGTTTAAAAGCTAATCTGAATCCTGTCACGAATATTAAGTGGCATTGGCACTTCTTTTTGTGTGTGTGCCTTTCTGAATGCTGTTCAGAGCTAAAGAAAATGGAATGTGCAAGCGTGTTCTTTTGCCCCGTATTCAAATAGCCCATACAATTAAAGTCATTATAATGTTTTTTATCAAGACAAATGTAAATACTAAAAAACCGTTCTTGTTAATGATGTGTATCCTAACTATTTCTTAATAAACATGAGCAATTTACACATATAACCTACTGTACATTCTCAATCCTGCAAATAAATCAGATCAGATGCAATCTTTTGCACTAGTCAAGACTATCTCAATCATGATTATTTTAATACTCACATTCCATTAAATAAGCCTGTTTTTCATAGTTGTGTCTAGAGGCCGAACTCAACCTTCAGAGTGTGGTCAGTTTAGAAAGTTTATTGTCCCAATCCTCTATGATAGGATGCCTAGTATCTTTCCACTTTTTGGCAACTAAAGCATTCACCTGAGCCCACAATTTATATAGGTCGCAATGTATCTGTTTGCTTCATGGTGGTCATTTAAATAGGTGTGCCAGGTGCACATTGGGAAAGTGCACTTTATTATATTTTATGTGCAGCTGACAGGGAAGACATAAGAGCATGCCTGCCCTGGGGAATCCTCATCAGTGACAGGAATACCTGCTGTGCAAGTAGCTACCCAACCTGCAACAGCCTGCAAAGATCCCCTGCGGGCTGTTGCAGTGAGTGGCTGAATTCTCCTGCAGGGTGATGAGTGGGGGGTTCAGTGCAGCCTTCGGTGGCATACTGACTATGCACAACTTAATGTGCCACCAAGTTATTGCGCCTCTCAACAGTTCCAGTGCCAATCTGCACATCTTTAATATGGTACGGATGCAGAAGCAAAGAGATTTGATTCCTTGGATTAAATGTATTGATTATGATCATGTGGGATTGAAGTTAAGTATCCTGAAAGAACGATAATCAATGAAAAAAACATGACAGTAATAAATGATAGCAAAGGAAAATGTGCTCCTCCCCGTGCATGTCAGTTAGGGGTTGCAGGGGTCACATCTACAACTCATAGCTCGCCCCTTGTTACCTCTGGCACTGACATTGCGACCCCTAGCGGTGGCAAAATCAGTTCCAAGAACCCAGGCTCACTCTAACCTCACTAAGGCTTTGCTCTCCTTGCTTTGTGTCTATTATTTATTACAATAATGTACAATGGTAGCTGCAGGAGTTGGAACCAGAAGTTCTGTAGCAACTGAGGTAGGCAAAACATGCTTTTAAATGTGTGATGGTTGTGTGCTTGCAGGTGACGTGTTTTTTGTGTGAGAGAGGCAGTGTGCATTTGTGTGAGCATGTGTCTGTGAGTGAAAGTGAATGAGTATCAGTGATAGGTAGTGAGTGAGAAGAGTTTGAATGTCAGTAAGGAGCTTGCCTTACTCAGAGTGAGTGAGAGCAAGAGTGACTACAATTGAGGAGTGAGTGAGAATGAATAGGAATGAGTCTGAGTGACTGGTACTGAGTGAAAATGAGTGAGTGTAAGTGTGAGTGAGAATATGTAGGAGTGGTTGCAAGTGAGTGAAAGTATTAGTGAAATGAATTAATGAAAAAATGTATTGTTCGGTTAATAAGAACTTACAAATAAAACACATTTGTACAATTCTTCATACATTTCATGCATTATCAATTCCATATCCTTATATTAAAATCACGTAATTAAAAGGTAATTTTCATCAATCCATAAAAAAACAGGAATATATAAAGCAATCCTCATTGTCCACAGTTAAGCAGTTTCTTCTCCACTATTTCTATAAACTTCAAAAGTCTGCCTGTGAATTGCAAACTTTCTCCCTGTAAACTGGCTAGGACTGCTTGTCGACATGTTCGTATCATTTGACTATTAAAGTCCGACCTTAACAGCCTCCTATGTTCATCCACTAGAGCAGGGCAGCTACAAATGATAAGGCAAATATCTTCTCTCTTGTGGTGACAGAGACGACACATCCTCTCACTACTCATCATTTTCCATGCAGGGGCATCTCCAAGAAATTGGCTATTTCTAAATCGGAGATTTATAAACTTCAGCTTTGCCCTTTGGCTATTTGAGTCTCCTGGATAGCTCTGAAGTTTAACATACTGTCCATGCATGGGATCTCCTCGCCAGTACTGCTTTATCCCATAAAGACGACAATTTTTTACTGCACCCATTTATAACTTTATGAAAAGCCACCTGTGAGAGGGGTAAGGCCCATAGTTGTTCCGCCTTGAACGTATCTATCGCCAGTTTAAAATATTCATGAGCCTGCTTATGTTTATCATCACATATTGCCTCCCAGACCACTGTCATAAGCAAGGAGTTATTAGCCCTTCTAGTTTCATGGCAGGAGGAAGATTAACCAGGTGTCGGTAGGTCCCTATAACTAGTTTATCTATGGTGGTGTCAGCACATCCTCTTATGGTCTCTACTCCATATGCCAGAGCTGGAACATGTTTACTGACATAATTCGTAATACTGGATTAGGGGAAAGCCCTTTCAAGTTCTTCTGGAGTGTGAAAAATGCTGCAATTAATGAGTTATTTCTTCTCTGTAGTGCAGCGCACTGATTTTTACCCGTCCCCCTAGCATCGTATCGTATCGTATCGTATCGTAAGGGGTGCTTGTAGAGCGCACTGACACCGTGGGTTTCCTGGCGCTGGTTGGAAGTAGAGGGGACAGAAAGACTAACCAGATTGGGGGAAAAGCCAAGTTTTTAAAGATTTACGGAAAGCAATCAAAGAATTGGAAGTTTTGAGAGAGAGGGGACCCAGATATCTATACTCAGCAACCGATTCTGAAACAGAACCTTCAATTCTCAATTTTGGTTTTTCAGCCAACCCCCTTGTCACCAGCATTGTTTTTGTCTTTTTTAAGTTAATATTTAGCCCATGAGTAGAGACATAATGTGCACTTTCACTAATTAACCCCACCTTGCTATAACTTATTAATACAATATCTCCGGCATACAGTAAATGCGAAATGTTAAAACCTACCACAGTCGGGTAGTGAGAATTAATCTCATTAAGCCTTGATGAAATACCAGCTAAATACAAATTGAATAAGGTTGAGGACAAAACACATCCTTTCTTCAACCCATCCCTTATCATCATTTTTTTTACAGTACTGTGCCCTGTCCCAACCTTACTCTTGCCCAAGTATCGGTATATAACAATTATATCGCTCTCAACAGACTCGGTGGGATTCCCATTTTCGTTAATTTGTTCCAAAGAATATTTCTATGCACAGTGTCGAAAGCTGAGCTAAAATCAATAAAACCCAAATGAAGGTTTGTCTTACGGCGCCTGGCCATTTACATTATAAGACCTAACATTTGAATGTTAGTAATCGTCCCCATGCCTTTATTAAACCCTGTTTGATTCTTTGAAAGTAGATTACTGGCATTAACCCAAGCCGTTAGTTCTGCCTGCAGACATTTAGCAAAAAACTTTGCTTCGCAATCCATTAAAGCTATAGGTCTATAATTAGCAGGATCCAAGGCTTGACCAGCTTTGTAAATCGGAGCCAAAATTGAACCCCTCCATTTGTCTGAGACTTCTCAAAACATGATTAAATACGTTTGACAGCTTCTTTGCCCAAATTGTGGATTTTCTTTGAGAACTTATAATGTTTTCCACTATTTTCTGCTGGATCATTAGTTGGCATTTTCCCTTGCATTGTCATTGGCATTGTCATTGTCCCTTGTATTGTCCGCTGTACCTACTTCTGTTGGCTTCATTATATTTTTGTGCAACCTGTCATGGATCCCAAATGCTTCTCCCAGACTTCTTCTGATATATTTGAAGTCACTTCTAGTTAGTTCCTACCATTGGCTTGATTAACCAGTCTCCAAAACTCATGTGTATCTTTGTGTTTTGCTGCACAATTGATTTTACTCCAGAACAGATCTAGTTCGGTTTTTTGTTTGTATCCATATCTCTTTTTTGTAGAGTGACCTCAGTTTTGGTGGTATCTCACTCCTGACATTGGAGGATGCATGATTTCTTAGGACCCTCAGGGTATTATTCAATTTCCTTTTCGCTATCTTAAGTTGAATAGTAATTTTTTTGGGAAAAGACTTAGCCGTTGTTACCATGCCTTTTGAACGCACAACATTTTTCTCTATTAAGTTAATTATGAACTGCTCCAAAAGAGTCAAAGGATTTAGATCTATTATATGTAACCTTCTTCCTACTGGTCTCTTGCTTGCTGTTTGATGTTTTGTATATTATTTACTGTCCAGTTTAACCTCCTATAGTTCAGACCAATAGGCTCCCCTAACTCTCGGGCACTTTGTTCGTGTCGGGTAATATTTAGATTGAGGCGGATCATTTGTGGCTGATGATCACTTTTAAGCCGACTTTCCCAGCTTGTATATTATTATTGATTGATATAATGGGAGGGACACTAAGGTGTAATAAATAACAGCTTTGTATTGTGCTGCAAAATAGATTGCCTGAGCTGTAATGTCCGGTTCCACTCGGCCATTCAAAACTTGAAGGCCGTGATGCTCCAGATTTCTCACAGCTCTTTGCCCATTCTGTCAGATCGTTGTTTATTTGCATAAGTTGCCGGGATATGCCAAATTTGATCAATCACCTTCAATATTTGATCCCTAGGCGCTGCCTGGAAAAAATTCATATTAAAATCCCCTGTCAAGAGTATCCAAAGAGCTAAATTCATCATGCTTAATGTTAACAATAGGCTCAGTATTTTATTTATTGTTTCTTTTTTCTTGCTGCCAAGGGGATGTATATATACATTTATTATCATCAAAGGAGTCTTATTTCCTGGGCTAAGAGTCAATTTCCACTTCTTCGATCTTTATTTTTAAGGCCACTGTTATGTATAAGGCCAAACCTCCTGCTGCTCGCCCCTTCATTTCTGTTTTAATTGCTGGCTTGCTATAGCATGAGTATGCCAGTCACTTAATTTCCTCTTGTGTCCATATTTCTTGAAAGAGGATTATCTGAAACCTTCCAATATATGTTAGAAATGTACCTATGCTGCCAGACCCTCTATGTTCCATGAGCAGATGTCTACCGTTGCTGCCAGACCCTCTATATTCAATGAGAAGGTGTCACCTTTGTTTCTGTGACCAACAATCCATGAGCAGATGTATACCTTTGCTGACATACCCTCTATATTCCATGAGCAGGTGTCACCTTTGTTTCTGTGACCAATGATCCATAAGCAGATGTCCTCTTTTGCTGCCAGACTATCCATATTCCATGAGCAGGTGTCACCCTTGTTTCTGTGTATAAGGCTCTGGCTTCTATTGATCTAACTCAGATAAGTCAATCCTCACATTTAACAAATTATCTTTTTTCGTCTTCACTTTTCAAGAAATCCGGAAAATGGAGAAAAAGCTTAGCGCAAAGCAGGGAGGAAGATGGATCCGCCGAGATGCCGCCATTGGGAGTCGGAGTGCCTCAGGGTTCCATCCTGAGCCCCACTCTTTTTAACATCTTGATGACCCCTCTGGCGACATTGGCGGAGTCCTATGGGGCCCGGATCGTCTCTTATGCTGACGACACTCAGCTCCTCTTCACTTGTCGCAAGGGTGAAGAGTTTGATGGCGAAGGGATCCGCGAGTGCCTTGGGGCTGTTTTCAGCTGGTTTTCACAAAACAGCCTCAAGTGCAACTCGGACAAGTCCGAAATACTATTCTTCGGATGTCCTTCTGAACCAGATTGGCGAGGATGGTGGCCTGCCGACATGTTCCCTCCCACACAGTCCTCTAAGTGGGCCAAGAACCTGGGAGTCAAAATTGATAATGAGCTGTCGCTCAAATCCCAGATCTCTACCCTTACGGGAACTTGTTTTGGGATCCTCAGAATGTTGCGCAAGTTTTTTCCCCTTCTTTCGCAGCAACATCGGAGGATCACTGTTCAGGCCCTCATAGGGTCCAGGTTGGACTACGCCAATGCTCTATATTTGGGCCTGCCTGAATATCTCCTCCAACGTCTGCAGATCACCCAGAACGCGGCTGCGCGTGCCATTTTTGGCCTTCATCGTCGCACTAGCGCCTCTAATCTTCTTGTTTCCCTCCACTGGCTTCCGGTGCGGAAGAGGATACTGTTTAAGACCATGACTCTTGCCCATAAGGCCTTACATGGCACTGGTGCCAAGTATCTTCAGAGGAGGCTGGACTTCTATCGACCTGCACGATCCCTCAGGTCAGAAACCTTGGCCTTGGCTCGGGTACCACGCATTAAAAAGGCTCGGCTAGGCGGCCGGTCTTTCACCTTCCTTGCTCCTCAGCTATGGAACTCGCTACCGTTGTCTCTGCGAAACACCTCTAATCTGCTTGTCTTTAGGAAAGACTTGAAAACCTGGTTGTTTGCTGGATAATTTTCCCCTCCGGGTGCCCCTTTTCTGTTATTGTTATGTTTCTTGCCCTTTTCATGGTCAGGAGCTCAAAGCGCCGGGACACTCCTTTGGAGTAGCCGTTGCGCTATAAAAGTCCCATTTTAACATAACATAACATAACATGCAAGCACCAAAGCAATTAAAAAATGGCAGAAGCATGAAAGTCTTAAACTTACTGATTATTCTTGGAAAACCTTAAATAAATTTAATTTTACTGTCCTGAGAGGTGCCAATTGGAGACGAATGCTCTTTTTCAGTAAGTGGCTCTTATATTACACTCCCGCAGCCATTGCTAAAATGTATAGTAGTACGTCATATACCTGTTTTAGATGCACTCAACCGGACCTGGCTAACTGGTCCCATATTATAGCCTTTTGTCCTAAAATTAAGGCATTCTGGAATGGAATGTTTTTCTTGCTTTCTCTTCATTTACATTGTACGATAACTAGCTATGAAAATTTAATTATATTTTGATTTGATCCAGAGCTTAATTTGGTTGAGTCTTTGGCGAAACTTATGTATATCAGAGTAGCAGTGGCCAGATCACTGATTTTTAAGTATTGGAAGACAGATACAGTTCCAACCGTAGATGATTGGTATCAAAAAATCAAGAGAGTCAGGAAAAGTGAATTTATATTTGCTCAAAGGATTGGGGCATTGCGTAAATTTACAAAAATTTGGGAATCGTATTTTGATTAAGTTTACTTTTTGATTATGGTAGTTGAAGTACGATGTCTGTTGTCGGAATTTAAATCTCTATGTTTCTGTATGCCCTCTGGGGATTGTATTATGCCGTTTGTTTAAATTCAGCTTAATATTATTTATGTTCGATATATTGTAATGAAAGTAATGAATGAAATGTCAAGAACTCAATAAAAATATATATAAAGAAAAAAAAACCTTTGTTTCTGTGAGTGAGTGAGAGTAAGAAAGAATGTGAGAGCACTATGAATGAAGTTGGAATTAATGAGTTGGTGTGAGTGAGAATAAGTGAGTCTGAGACAGAAGGAGTGAGGGTACGAATGAGAGCACATGAGTGTGAGTAAGTATGAGTGAGAGTGAGTGAGAATGAGTGAGAATGATAAGAGGGGGTTCAAGAGAGTGAGTGAGACTGAATGAGTGCAAGTGATCATGAATGAATTATTGTGAATGAGTTAGAATGAGTGGGTGTGGATAACAATGTTGTGGCATGCTTGTGAGTCTGCACTGGCATTGTCATACTGAAGGCAATTCTCTGCTTATAAAGTCACCTATGGCAAAATACTTGTGTGTCACACATGAGACAATTTGTATCATGATAATCCCCTATGACAAAATGAGGGCATGGTCTTTCAGGAGTTCATTCTTGGCATAAATGGCACATGTGGAACATTCTTGTATTGGCATTCCACAGTTCATTTTTGGCATATGGGGTGCACATGGAAAAATGCTGATGCGGGCATACTTAAGGAAACTGTTGTCATTGAGGTACCCATGGCAAAATGTTGGTAGCACATTTGACATAATTCTTGGAGGATAACTATGACATATAAGAGCGAACAATCAAGGCAAAATTTTAGCCCTGGCATTCCTAAGGTTTTTAACATAAGGTTTGCACTTGGTATATAGACATCATTAAAGGCAAAAATCTGTCACTGGCATATTGTATGTAGTTTGCATAAGGGGCCCCCGGGCATATGAGGGTCACCCTTAATAGAATGCTGGGCCTGGCACATAGACCTTATTTTTGTGATACGTTGGCACCTGTAGCACATTGTAAAAGAATGAGGTCAACTCCTTTGTTTATCAAAAATATGATGCACGCCCTTTCATAACCTCTATCTTTTGAGCAAAATTATGTGAAAATGGTGCTTTAAAATGTATTATGACCCCATTTTATTCAAAATGTTCTGTTTAAGACCCTCACCACCTCCAAACTCTCTAGATGTGTGGCTCACTTGCTTTGCCTATTAGTTACAATTTAGGCTAATATTACATTCCACCACTTTTAAAGATCACATCAACTCCCTAATGTAGGATCTATCATAAACAGGCATTTGTGTTGTTATGTTGGTTATGCAGTTGTAATAGCACTTAGTGCCTCATTGCAATGCCATTCGGACCAACTGCTGCTGCTGCATTCCGATTCTGACTGTTCAGGCTGGTAAACTTTTCCCCACCGTATTACGATGGAACCACTTCTACCGCGGTGGCCTCATCATGCTGGACTCCGGAACCTTCCTCCATGCAATATCGGGCTGCTTAGGTGCTGTGAATATTAAAGGACATCAGCTCACCATCTTCAGTGATGAGCATGTGCTTTCGTATTGAAGTTTTGCATTCTGGGGGTATAGTACCCAAGCAGGAGAATAGTATTGCCTTGCCAACTCCATATTGCTGCAATTGTTTTCCAGCACTGGGCGACGCTGCTTTATTAATTTCACAAAACAAAGTGGTCTACAAGTGCCACACACTGACTGCTGGTGCAGTGTTGGGGGTAAAAGAACATGAACCCCCTGAAATTTTGTTTTCTCGAATGGAGACACTGCACTCCCAGTGGCTTCTTTCACAATCTGCATTTAATAAAACAGCAATGGCCAGCAAGACATCACAACACGTTCCAACATATTTGTTTTTCTCAAGTGGTTAATCAAAGTATTTTAATTGCCATGCCTTAAATACCTTTGAAAGCATTGTGGGGTTTGTAGTATCATTTAGTAAATGCCGACATTGCTTTACATCTATTTTCATCTAAGTGCAAATTTATGAAGGCAGTCTCACATTTCCCACTGCAAATGATTCAGCCCAATCCAAGTGTGGTGGAGAAAGGGGGTATGGCCTCCGAAGACCTCTTAGTAATCCTGCTGTGTGGAACATACTGGAGGTAACGGGAGGGGGTATTTGCCCCCAAGGGACTTCATCTCCCAACCAGTCCAATCAGTAGTGCACCAGGAGGCACATTTGCAGAGTGGTGGAGAAAGGGGACATGTCCTCCAACAATCTCTCAGCAATCCTGCTGTGTGGGACTTACTGGAGGTAACAGAAGGGGTACTTGGCCTCCAAGGACCCTCAAGAACCAAGAGGACTTCATACCACAACCAGTTGTGTACCAGGAGGTGCATTTGCAGAGGGGTCGAGAAAGGGAGCGTGGCCTCTTAAAACCTTTCAGAAATCCAACTGTGTGCAGGTTACTGGAGGTAACAGGGGGGCTTGTTGGCCCCAAGGAACCTCACCAGCCAAGGGTATTTTATCCCCCAACCAGTAGTGCACAAGGAGGTATGTTTGCAGAGTGGTGGAGAAAGTGGGTGGGGGCTTTGGCAACCTCCAGGTGTGCTTTGTTTAAATGTATGTATTAGGGGAGGGAGTCTGTGTGTCCCCTTCCCTGGGCTATATGAGCCCCAGGGACCCCATCCCCAGGGGAAGGTCTTCTTTGGAAAGTGGGGGAAGGCCATGTGCCCCACCTTCCTGGGCCGATTTCAACCCCGGGGACCACATCCCCTGGGGCCCAGCCTTTTTTTGAAAACTATTTTTCAAACTGATAGGGAGGCGAACCAAGCGGCCCCATTCAGGGATGGATTTGGTCCCAAGGATCCCATCCCCCAGGGCTAGCCTTTATTTATACATTTTATTTAAAAATATCCCATCCCAGGGGCCCGGCCTTTAAAAATGAAAATCTTACTTTAAGGGAGGGGGACAAGAGGCCCTCCTCCCCAGGCCGAGTTCAGCCACAGAGACCCCATCTCCTGAAGCCTGGCCTCTCCGTTGGGGACCAGGGAGATTCTCAAGGCCCCTTGGTCCCTGCGGCTCCCTGCCTTCTGCGGGAGCCGGCATTACCTTGAGACCCTGGGAGCTGCTAAACATGCAGCGCCCTTGATCTCAAAGCAATTTGTTTGTTTCCCTGCTCGCTTGACAGCAGGCAGGGAAACAGACAAATGCTCTGTTTTCAGCAAGCAAGAGTATTTGTCATCTCTTTCTTGCTGAAAGCTGAGCATTTGCTGTGGCTTGAAGCTCCCACCAAGTCACAGTAAATTGCAATGTCCCGGGAGTGAGCACCCTGGGACATACCCAGAGCCCATCTCCAATGTTTAGCCCCAGAAAGATTGTGGTTCCCAGGGCCGGGAGTCTGCGACAGACCCCCTTTAATATTTTGGTATATTTGCCCTCGGGAGATGGCAGTCCCTGAGGCTGCGGGGTGGATGCACGGGCCCCCTCATTTCTTAAGATTATTTTCTCCAGGAAGGTGACAGTCTCCAGGGCTGCAGGGGGTACCCGCACTGTATTCATTTAAAGTCTCAGTGAGGTGGCGGTCCCCAGGGCTGTGGGACTGTGTGGTTGCACGAGGTCCAGGCGGTCCCCACACTGTAATAAATTAAACACTGGGGATGTGGAGGTCCCCAGAGCTGCAGGGGGTCGACAAAGCCCCAGCACTTATTTGTATTAATGTCTAGGCAAGGTGGTGGTCCCAGGGATACTATAAGCCCTAGGAGGGGGCCCCATGTGCCCCCCTCCTTTTCAAGCCCCCAATGCCCTCAGGACCTGGCTCACCTGTGGGTCACATAATGTCAAAGTGTGGGAGACCATGCTTTTTTTAAATGACTGAAAAATTTGTGGATCTGGCTGCTGATTTCCCCCTGATTTTTTCCTGGGAAACACCTGAAACCATGGCCAGGGGCTCAGGGTGTTCCTACCCAGGCCCCTTTTCTTTTTTAAAATCTTTTTAAGTCTGACTCGGCTTTAAGCTGAGTCCCAAGATGACTTGCAACATTTCCTGGTTTAAGTGTTGGCAGCCAATAAGATTTCAGCCTGGATCCACATATTCTCTCCAATAATCCACAGCCCTAAATATCGATATTTCTCCCCTTTAATAGCTCTAAAACTATGGACTGGATTTACACTAAATGACAAAAAGAGTGATCTACGTAACCACATCTACCTTTCTGCCAAATTCGGTGGAATTCCATCTTATTTTTAAAACATATAAATGTTTTCCAAAGAAAGTAGAAAACTCAACTCAACATCAGTTACATTACTTGTCCGGCAATCACTGTTGCTGCTGCTGTGTGCGTTTTGCAGGACCTAGCCTGCCTCGTCCAGCCCTCTGATCCTGCTGTCGTTCCCATCATTCCCGTTGCAGGTGGCCCGCGGAAGCCCGGAAAAGCCAGCTGAAGTCCCACTGAAGTCTTTGCAGCCTGAATTCGCTGCGCTTGCTGGGGGCCGAGCCCGGAGCCACCTCGTAGCATCCGGCGGGACCTGACCTGACTGGGCCGCTCCGCTGGCCAGTTGACTGCCACTCCCCCTGCTCCCGCTCCTGTTCCTGTTTCAGTTGCAGAACAAAGCGGTGGCTGTCCAGCGCCGCTCTTGTTCATCCATCCCACCTGCCACTGCCTCTCTTCGCCCCTCATTGCTTTCCATTGCCTACAGTGTTTCACCCAGCCCCTCCCTGCTGTTGGCACTACCCCCCTCCCATCTCCACTCTGATCGCTCTGTAGAGCGGAACCGAATATTCATTTAAGTGCACCCATGCAAGCTTAAGAACTATGGAGCATCTGTCTTGTGGGAGATTACTGGGCTACTGGGCTGAGGCTGTAGCAAGGGTGCAGAGCAGGTGAGAGTAGCGAGCAGCAGGGGCATGTGACATGTGACACAGAGCTAGGTGCACTTGGTAGCTTCAACAGCTTGACAGCAGGGGGCCAAGGGGGCTTGCTGTAACTTATCAAATTAACACCAACATCAGGTGTCAGATCAGGACCGAGGTGAGCGCTTCCTCTGTGAACCCCTGTGAACCCCTGGGAGTCCTCTTGACACGAGTTTTGGCACAAGTCTTGATCAAGAAGTCCTAAGTTGGGCCCAGCTTTCTCCCTGCCTCGACAGAAAAAAGGCGTTGGGCAGACACCAAGGTCATTGGGGGATAACTCCAATAAACGAAATTCCTAGGCTGGGCATGGCGCTTTAGATCTAATAGGCTCTCATGCATTGTTTGATATGCATTCAAGATTGTCTTTATGCAACTTTTATGGAATCTGCTGTTTGAATTGTATGGTGCCATCTATGCACTGGTTTTACTGTCTTTTAACTTACATGTTTTGCCTTGTACTGGTTTTTATTGTTTTTTAATCTGCATGTATTGCTTTTTATGATATGAACTATATCAAAAATAAAGCTATTACTTACTATTACTATTAACTCCAATAAACGAGCGTGACAATGGGGGAAAGATGAGGTCTGGTAGAGTAAGAAAGACCCCAACTACCCTAAAGTCAAAGCAAAAAAACACAAAATCAATAAAAAGTAAAAAAGTGTTTGTCAATGGGAACAAGGAGGATGTCCCCCTGGCTCTGATTCAGACTCCCAAAAAGCCAAATACGGGAAGCTTGAGGATGATAGTGATATATCATTGCTTGAAGAGATCAGTAGCCCCTCAATATGTTATGTTATGTTATTAGTGGTTTTGTAGTGCGCTGAATTACTCAGGAGTATCCTGGCGCGTAGAAATGCAGATAGGCAGGAGAGAACTAGAATGATTACAATGATAGTTTAAAGAGGTGAGTTTTAAGTGTTTTTTTAAAAAGATTGAAATTCTGAGTAGCGCGTAGCGACAGGGGAAGGGTGTTCCAGGCGATGGCCGCTTTAACGGTGATAGACTGACCACCAAGGCGGGTTCATTTAAAGCGAGGAACAAGCAGCAGATGTTGGGAAGTTGACCGTAGTGGACGGATAGGTAAATACCAGGTTAAGCGCTTCCTCAAGTACGCCGGCCCTAGACCGTGGATGGCTCTAAGCGCAAAAGCAAGGGATTTAAACACGACCCTTTGTGCGACAGGGAGCCAATGCAGGCTTCGCAGATGTTGGCGGACGCTAGACTGCCATGAGATGTTAGAGAGGAGTCCGGCTGCCTAGTTTTTTATGATTTGAAGGTAGTTGGTAAGGTAGGCAGGAATACCAGAGAACAGGGCTTCACGTAATCGAGGCGAGAAAGAATGAGCGCCCTTGTCACTGTTTCTTTAGATGTCCTCGGCAACAGGGGAAGAAACCTACGGAGAGCTTTCAGGGTGCTGAAGCACCCGCCGGTCAGTTTTTTAATATGCTCATCAAATTTTAGGTTTTCCCCAAACCAAACTCCTAGGTTTTTTGCTGGTTTGCCAACAGGGGAATGGGACATCAGGTGGCCATAAGGATTCTCTAAAATTAGGGGGAATCTGCCCATAGAGAAGTATTTCAGATTTATTTTCATTACATTTTAATTGGGCAAGAGCGAGCCAAGTAAAAACTGAGGAAAGGCAGGTCTGGACCAAAGAAGTGTCCAGATCCGTGCTCAGCCAGGTGAACAGCAGCTGCGTGTCATCAGTAAGGGTGGGCGTAAAATCCATTTCGCGGGCGAATTTGCGGATTTTCCGCGATTTCGCGATCCGCGAATCTCGCAAAATCGCGGTAAAATCCGCGAATCAGCGGGGACGCATTTTCAGCCAAGCAAGGGTTACAGCAGCAGGTGCAAAAGTTGAACCTAATTTCTTTGTAACCTTTTACAAAAGGGTTACAAACAACTTCAACTTGGACACCTGCTGCTAATTGCTTCCTGGCGCCTCGTTGCCTACTTGCAACTATTCCCTGACCCTGCTCTGACCCTTGAAGCAGGGTCAGAGAATAGTTACAAGTAGGCAACGAGGCACCTGTCCAAGGAATTAAACCTCATCAGGAAGCACTTACAGATATAAAAAACAGGAAGAAGGGAGAGGATGGCAAATACACCCATTTTGAGTTGTCAGGAGGTGTTAAACTAAAAGAGACCTTTACAGCACAATTTTCATATGCATTTTGCTAAAAATAAAAAGCTGTATGTTCTGTAGGGGCAACTCAGGAATCTGGCCCTTCAGAGATCCGGCCTCTCTTTCTTTCTCTCTCTCCCTCTCTCTTTCCCTCTCTTTCTCTCTCTTTCTATCTATCTATCTATCTATCTATCTATCTATCTATCTATCTATCTATCTATCTATCTATCTATCTGTCTATCTATCTATCTATCTATCTATCTATCTATCTATCTATCTATCTATCTCTCTCTCCCTCTCCCATAAACGACTGCATGGGTAACTTCGCTATGCAAGCGGCTCGCGAAGATGCAAAAAGCCCCGCGAACATGCAAAAAACCCCGCGAACACGCAAAAAAACCCGCGAACACGCAAAAAAACAAAAATCCGCAAATTCGCACAAATTCGCGAATTTTGCGGATTGCGAATTCGCAAATCCGCAAATTTGCGGATCGCGAATTCGCAAAATTCGCCCATGCTTAGTCATCAGCGCAGGCAATTATTTGTGCCCCTAATTCTTCAGCCAGAAAGATCAGGGGGTCAAATAGATATTGAACAACAGTGGGCTTAATGTAGACCCCTAGAAAGCAGCTTGGCCGAAGAGGCATAGGGGGGCATCCACACCTGCTGAATCCGGTTGGTCAGGAAGGAGGTAAACCATTATAATGCGGAACCAGTAATGCCAACGGATGCCAACCGAGAAATCAGCTGTATCGAAAGCGGCAGAGAGGTCAAACATATTCAGAAGCGCTCTGCCGATGGCGTCCAGGAACTCCCTGATAGCCTCAGAGATTTCCACCAGTGCTGACTTGGTGCTGTAAGCAGCACAAAACCCATATTGAGCAGGATGGAGAGCATGAGAGTCTTCATCAAAAGCATACAGCTGACGGAATGCAATTTTCTCAGATGTTTGGCCAACACTGGTAGCAGAGAAATAGGTTGATAGTTGGCTGGAACATCCGAGTTTAATCCTGACTTTTTGAGAAGCGGCAGAAGTTTGGCCTGTTTCCAACACTCGGGGACTGTAGCAGTCCTGAAGGAGAGGCTAATAATCTCTGCAACCTCTGAGCAGACCACCTCCGCCACTCCCCCTAAGACGCGGGCCGGGCAAGGGTCAATAGGGGACACAGACTTCATAGATTTGAGGACAGCTAAAGTAGCTGCTTCAGTAGGATAGGAAAATACATTAAAAACATGAGAAAGAGGGGGAGGGGAGCTGGAAAGAGTCATATCCTGGTTGCTCTGATCCAGACAACTGGTGCGTAGGCTGTCCTGAATCCCAACAATTTTCTCTATAAAAAAAAGGACAGAACCTCACACCATTGTGCGGAAGATGGAACCGATGGTTGTTCGGCACAGGGGGAAAGAAAGCTTTTTACAATAGAAAAGATTTCCTTGCTGTTGTTATTGGCCCTATAAATTCTGCCTGCATAGTACTCGCTCTTGGCCGACCTAATGGCGTCATAGTAAACCCTCTGAGCCGCACGTAGAGTCCCGTTAGCAGAAGGGCAATAAGCGCGTCTCCAACATCTCTCCAGCTTTTTGCAATTAAGCTTCAGTTCTTTCAGGGCATTTGAAAACCAGGGCTTGGATGGTGTAGTGCGCTCATTTGAGCCAGTGGGCTGTTTAACAGAGGACTTCACACTGAGCAGATCCAGGTTGTCAAACAGCTGCACAGCAGCGGAAAGCTCGGAGCCAAGCACTGGACAACTCTGCTGAAGAGCGTTGCTCAGTGCCGACAGGTTAATCTTCTGATGGTGGGTGTTAGGCAAATTGAAGTAGGGAGATTTGACTAAAGGCCAAGAAAACTTAATCAGCATATGGTCAGACCAGGATAGTACTTTGAGGTCGGATATTGTTAAAGCATAATTAGAACAAATTAAGTCCAAAAGGTGGCCTCCCGAGTGCGTAGGCAACTTTACCCACTGGGACAACTGGACTAAATTTAGGGATTCCAACAAGCTTAGTGAGTCCGGCGACTCACTCACATCTACATGAATGTTGAAGTCCCCCAGAAGAAGGAACTTTGGGAACCTCAAGGCCCGGGGTACGATCACATCCTCCAGAGCCTTAAGGAAAGGTCCGAAATAAAAGTAAATCAGCGTGCTACCCAACGTAAAATGGGGCAAAAGAACGAGGGAGAAGTGAAGAACCTTCCTCGTTTCCCAGTGCTCTGGAAGTCTCACTGTGAAAAGACCATGAGTCTCTAAAAACAACCGCTGCTCCCCCGCCTCTCCCAGCTACGCAGGCAGCCCTAATAATTTTGAAGCCTCTCAGGATGGCAAGTTCAACCTCAGGGGTGCAGGAGCTGTTGAACCACGTCTCTGTAATGAACAATATGTCAAGATTGCCATCAGACAGCAATTCAAAAATGTCAGCAGCGCGTTTGAGCATAGAGCGAGCGTTTATTAAGGATGCAGTTATTGTATGTTTGGTGTTAATTATAGGAGCGGGAATAAACCCCCCATCTGACCGTTTAGTACATAACAGCCCTCACAGAACCCCCAACAACGCCTCATCAAACCAGACCAGGACATAATCTAAAGAAACACCTAAAGATACTAACTTAAACCCAGCGTCCAACTTAAGTCCGGGCCCGGGAACGAAAAATGTAATT
This sequence comes from Lissotriton vulgaris, assembly GCF_964263255.1. Lineage (NCBI taxonomy): Eukaryota > Metazoa > Chordata > Amphibia > Caudata > Salamandridae > Lissotriton > Lissotriton vulgaris. The sequence goes on from NW_028242960.1 coordinate 241,113, forward strand.
GAGGGCTCCTTCCAACGGAAGACTCCACATTACTTCTAACCCAAGATTTACACCAAATGTGTGTTTCTGAAAGATCCAGGCCCCGTAATATTTTTTAAAAAAACTGCAGTATTAAAGGATTGCAAACTCCTCTTTAACCAAGTAACTTCAATTTACTCCTTCAGTCCGATAACAACTTAAACTCAAAACAAACTGTACGTACAAATCCATACAACGGACCCACAACAACAATTAGAATCAAACGGAACAAGCAACAGTAATTTAATTAACAACAGTCCTACTCAAGACCAAGAACCAAATGACAAACTAGAAGGGACAAGAGGCTTAGAAAACGTAGCGGGACCCGGCACCACTAATCAAAAAGCAGAACTAGGGGATTCCACTAAAAATACTGACAAAGTACAAACACAAAATGTAACATATTTATACTCAAAGTCGGGTACAGGGCCAGCCAGGTCCCCCTCCAACAAATCTGCACAACTCACCCCGATTACGGCAAGAAGAGAACCTGAGATAGTTACACTAATATCATGCCAGCAAGTAGGGTCAGAAAAAGGCTCAATTATTAAACTTAAAGATCAGACAGAGGAATTCGGATCAACATGGACCAATTACCATGGCTGACTCAAGTGTCAACCAGGCGAGTCTAAACAGCACAGCTCAAAGAGTAGAAAAAAAATCCAAGGCACCCAGAGTGCAAGTTACCAGCGTCTTCCCTCAACACCGACCAATCGTCCAGGAGAACGAAGCAATAATAATTGAAGAAAACACCTCGCTGGGGCATTGTCAGGCGACCGCCTATAACACCCATCATAATTCTAATTGCGACATGTCCTTTCTAGCTTGTCAAGAGTGGGAGGAACTAGTGGCTTCATATAGCAATGACCCAAAAAACGCAACAAATAGCGTAAAGACAGAACCTAGTGACAAAAGCAAATCGACCAAAGACATATTTTGGGAAACAATATTAAGCACAATGCAATACTCAACTGCTGCACTACAATATAAATCCCGTAAAATAGATTTACAACTGACAATGCTTCAAACCTTAGCAGATTTCACTTCTGCAATTGATAGGAAGTTGTCCGACTTAAACGGATTGATAAAGAGAGGGCAAGAAGCAGCCTTCAATGACAAGTTACTTCAGCAAGAATGTACCTGTGCCCCAATTGTAGACAAGCTATCCATGTTACCAAGACTACTGGCCGACTTACTATCTATCGCAGCAACAACTGTAACTCTGACAGTGGCAAGCTTTGACTAGCATACAAAGGGGGTAATAAAAACTGAACCCCAATATACTGAGAAGTTGTCCTTAAACAGGACCGACAAAACAGGTGAGAGTGGGACTCCACAATATCTCAACACAGCCACTCCAGAAAAAGAAGCAATGGAATTATCAGAATCAACTAATAAAATTACGCCAACGAATACCCGCCGCAAGAACAAAAAAGAAAGGGGAGGAAAAAAAACTACTTCTCAAGCCCAACATCTGATCAATCGGTTACCATGGTGACCACTAGTCACGAATGTCAAAGCTACAAACATTCAACTTTCCCCAGTTTCAGTACTGGAAGAAGGCACAAACGACGAATGTACACAACTGCCAAAAACACTGCGAGGGGACTTGCACCCCTTACCAAAAACCAAGCAAATGGAGGCCAGTGCTCAGACAACAAAAAAAACTCAGCAACCAACCAGAAATAACTCCAAAATCCAGTAGTAAAACCCAGGAGCGTATACACTTGACAAGAGCCCCAGGCAAGACTCCCCAGGTCCGCATTCTACATTCGGAGGATGAGAGACTAATAATACTAGAGTCCATGAGCAGAGAGTTACATTACTCACTAATGGAAAATCCAGAGCTAATTAGAGACACACATGAAAAAACTTGGGATCCCCAAGGCCAATTTCCAACCATTGAGGACAGCATTGTCGGTAAAACAAACTACCCTGACAGCTATAGTTTACATCAGCTTAAAACCGTTAATTGTCACTACCCTGGGCCCTCGACCCAGGAATCCACCCAAGAGGAGGAGTCTGACACGATCATCTTTGCCCCCCAATACGAGTTGCGAGGCCGTGCAGACATCTTAAACAGAGGGAATATGCCACTGCTTCTGCAAGCTATCCCAAAGTTAGCCAATATTCAAACTTCCGATCTATTGTCTGTTGAGTTTTTACCCAACAACGACCTGCCAAATTCCGAAGCCTCCAAATCCAGATGGAAAACATCTGAGGTAACGAGTAGAATGATCCAAGAAAGCAAAAGATTTCAAAGCTGTGAAATCACCCTAAAACCAGTGCCTAAACCACTATACCCAGCTCCATTTCTATTTACAGACAGTGAACCCAGACCACCATCTTCAATCCTAAGGGGAGCATGGGGCCGCTTCTGAATAGACAGCCTACTCCTTCCAAAGGAATCCCTGTCAACGAACGGAAGGCAGGGGCTACAACGAACAATTCTCCTAGCGCAATCAAATTGACGTAAGACGTCCCCTCCATCAAACCTTCGATTGGGCCCCAACAAAGATAAAATATGCATCTGGAATATCAACGGCTTAAACTCCAAACTAAGCGAAAATGACTTTTTGAACTACCTTAAAACTTTCAAAATCATTTTACTCCATGAGTCCTGGGAAGATAAACCTTTTGATTTACAGAGCTACACTTCCAACTTCATTCCGGCCACTAAGGGATCCATTTTCGGATGCTGCTCGGGGGGGGGAGGTCTACTCCTCCTCTCTTCCATAACAAAAATTGGAGAAACCCACCCCATAAAAATTTGCATCACAACTCCAAGTTGTATTCAGGCCTCAATAGTGAAATGGACTCTTAACCAGACAGCACCGAAAGTAATACTGATAAGCATCTACTTACACCCTAAACAGAAACTACAAACATCCAAGGAACTGATCAAAGAACTCACAAGAGTAATGGAAGAAGAGGACACAGAAAATGTTATCCTGGCCGAAGATTTTAATATGCACCTTTTAGGGAATAGCCGGGAAGACGATCTCACGCACGACCTGACTGGTGCATGGGGAATTCTGACTCAAGGCAAGGCAAAGGAAACCAGACCAGCGAATATTTCAAACTATCTCCTCTTAGAATTAGAGCACCTGAACCTGAGGGCAGTAAATGGCTGCTTTAAGGAGGATAATCCTCCGGTACCTACATACCACTCAGCCAAAACATCTTCCTACCTAGATTTTACATTCACTATGTTATCCATGTTTGACAGGATAGCCTCATTTCAAATAGGCAACAACATTCTTAACTACCACATGCCACAAGAAATGAAACTTCAAGTGGCCTTAACATTATCCTTGGAGGCCGTCAAATCCATCATTCCGGTAGGAACAATAAACCTTAAAGGTATAAGGTGCAACTCAACAAATATAGAAAAAGTAGCAGCTACAGCTAAAGAAGTCCTTAAGCAAGTCCAAGATAATAGGAGTCAACAGTTGGAAAGTTGGGAAAAATTCATTTGTTCCCTCGCGACAAATTTTCTACCAAAACAGGCCCAAAACAAAAGAACAGAAACGACCCGCGGATGACAATAGTAAAGAGCCCAGTCTCTAAGAAACTGAAACTAACAATAAACCAATTATTACGACAACTCTGGAGAACACCGGGAAATCAGAGCTTGCAGCAGTCTGTTTGTGATACAAAGACCCTTTTTAAGCGAAGAAGATGGATCTGGAAAACAACCATTAATAATCAATGTTGGGCTAAACTTTTTTACGACGCATAACAGAACAGTGCCAAATTTTGGCAATTAGTAAATAAATTACATCTGCCAAATCACCAAGGAATCAACTCTCATATTACTGTAGAGGCCTGGGTAGATTTCCTTTGTAAACATTATAATGACACAGACAAATAGCTACAGACCCCAAACGTCCAGGATCTGGGAGCTCCAGCAGGATTGCAAAGGAGCTAATACAACATCGCCCACATTCACTTGAGGACAGAGAAAGAACAGTGCCATGTCAACAACAATGGGTAACAACTTCTGCACAAAATGACACAGAGATTAGAGGAGGGGAACTCCAGCCAACCAGCCAAACAGATAAAGAACCAAATATCAAGGGGCAGACTGGCTGGAGCGCCTGGCTCCAACGGCATTCCGCCAATGCTGTTCAAAAACGACCCGGACTACTGAAGCACCGCATTTGAACCTGTCTTTAAGTACGCAGTCAGAAACTCCACAATTCCTGAGTCCTGAAGAGGCTCAATTATAAGTCCAATTTATAAACATGGTGTGAGGTCTGTGCCGAACAACTACTGCGTGATAACCCTGATTGACATCGAGGCTCAGGGTTTGCAGGGCTCCTCTTAAATGATCTAGCCACTTGGGCTGAAGAGAATCATATAATACCGCCTACGCAAACAGGATTTCGGAAAGGGCAAGGTACAATAACCAACATAATGGCTCTGACCTTGCTCATGGACGTAGCTAAACAGGTTAAAATACCCGCTTTTTCTCTGTTTCATAGACTTTGTTGCAGCATTCGATCATGTCAAACGAACAAAGCTTTGACAAAAAATGGATGGCTGGGGGATCCCTTCAACTCTCTTATAGCAACTAAGGAACTTCCACACTAACACATGGGTCAGGGTAAAGCTCGGCGAAGGTTTACATATATAAAAAAAACTCACAAAATGGCTTAAACAAGGGTGCGTTCTAGCCCCAGTGTTGTTCAAACTATTCCTAGCGGACCTTCCGGGGGAGCTGAACAGCTGTGCAGCCCACACACCAAAACTAGGGAATTCCACTCTGTTATACGGGGACGACCTAGTCCTGATAAGTAGGACCCCAAATGGACTCCAGCACTTACTGAATGTAACCTATAGATTCTCGCAAGAAAACGCACTAAAAATAAACTTCAATAAAATAAAAATTATGGTAGTCAATTATCGCAAGAAGAAGCACCTTAATTGGTTTCTTGACGGACATCGTTTGGAACAAGCAGTAAGCTACAAATACCTAGGGGTAATACTGAATCAAAATTATTTAATCGAAACCACAAATAGAATCCTTGCGGAGAAAGGGGGTGATGACCTACCTAGCCATAAAGTCCCTAAAGAAGTTTTTACCGGATCTGACGCTTGACCCTTTGCTAAGGGTTCTGCAAGCTAAACTCCAGCCAAAGATAACCTACTTGAGTGAAGCACTGAAGGGAATAGATGCAACGTCCCTTGACAATATAATTTCCAACTCATATCGAGCGATCTTTCAACTCCCCAGAATGGTCTCCCCGGCCCAAACACTATTGGAATTGGGAGCATATGTGAAATGTTGGCATAAGATCAAAAGTGACGAAAAAGGAACCCTGAATGACCAACTTTGGATGGAACTTTCTCACCCAAGAAAATCACCAGCAAGTCTATACCTCCAGGAATCTATTATAAAATTGGGTCTAACATACTTGTAGAACATCCCGATGAATCGTTTCACATTTAAAAAAAACGTAACAAAAGTAACCTGCTTATTATCCGCAACAGAGGATAAAAAAAATTAGCCAAACGATTGCATGACTGGACGGTCCTAAACACATACAAAACGCTTAAACCCCAGCTTTACTTGAAAATAGGAACAAAAATTAACATCAAGGAAATATTTCTAAAACTCCGGCTGGGGGTTGGGCCCTTTAATCAATTCATGCCACCTTGGAAAAGAAAGGGAGGAGTCCAGCCTTGCCGTTTATGCGGCAGCAGTGTCGAGGACGTAATTCACGTCATATGTACCTGTAACATGCTAAAAGATATAAGGATCACCCTGTTAAAGCCAGCGTTCAAACAGTATGGAGTTAAATCACGCAGACAAGCGGTAATATTGAGTTTCAACCCTGAGCTGGTCCAGCTAAATTGACGGCTAATTAAATACCTTGACATAACTGCAAAAAGATTGATACACTGGACCGAGTCGCTTAATGACTACTTATTATAAGAACTGACATAATCTCTACAAGAACGAACCCAGTCGAAACAATGCTTACAGTCAACACGATTATTGTACAGAATGTTTTAATAGTTTGTGCACTTTTTTTAACATCTCGTAAAAAATTCTTAATCATTTTTATTACTGTTGCTGATAAAAAGTTGGGATTATTTTTCTTTTTATTGTTTTTTCAAAAATTGTAAGGTATTTTTATTTTTTTGTATGCAATGGTTTTAATTAATCAAGCATAATAAATAAACTTCAAACTACTTGTCAAATATATTGCCTTGAATGGGCCTATCCAGCATGTGAATACCTGCAATCCACACATGAATGTAATTCATTATAAGCAATATTCTTCACTCCATTATTACAAATGTGACCAAGCATCACTGTACAATTAAATGATTACAAATGTCACTTTTTCAACTTATGGACAGATATATTTCAATTGATAACCACCTGCCATCGTTGTCTAAAGCTGGAATAGATCCCTGTTGCAACCAATAAAAGATATGTATGCATAATTAAAATCAATGAAGAAGCATTAATCATTTAACCTCTCGCTACGCAGATGCATCAGGAATCATATTCTACCTTATGGCTGACTTTGATAGTAAAGGCCAATCCCTACTCTTGGTATATTGATGTATTTCCTACTTTCATGACTGTCTGACACATCTGGGTATTGTGGTGGTCGTTGTCTAGCCCTAGCATGGATTGCCTATACCTATGTACACATTCGATTTCAGCAAGCCCATCACTCTATTGCCAAATACCTCTCTAGGAAAGATTGATTCGTAATTCATCTGTCACTCTTCATAACTTATTGAGTACCTAATCTTATAAAGTTGCATTTTAGAGTACAGGAACCCCTGTGCAGATTAAATCAGTATCATACTACAGGAAAAATGTGTCTCAGAACCCTTCAGCCCACATATGCCCACAGCTCTTTATCGTTATTAAGTCACCCCCGGGGCCTTTGTTTGTAACTCTATTATGTATCTTGATTCCAGAACTCGATGTTTCTTAACTCAATCCCCTGCTAGAATCCTCATGGTACAAACAGAAGAATTTTAGGAGGTCCCAGTTGCTGTCATGTTCCGACTCAAAGTGGCAGGCTACTGAATTATTCTGATCCCCGATGTTAAAAGCCCGCATGCGCTCAAACACTGTCTTTTTGGCAAGCTGCCACGTGTTTGCTATATAATGCTTCCCACAGGGGCATATCAGGCAATGGATGGTAAAGTTTGAGCTGCAATGATGCAACTTTCGGATTTTTCTATGCATTTCTGCCAAGGAACTTCGAAATCTCTGACTTTGCTGCTATACTTACAGGCCTTACATTAGGGCATGGGAAGAAACCCACTTACAGATCCTTCCCCGTTGGTCCTGTCCTAAATTACTATCGACTAGGTGATTCTTTAATGAGGAACCTTTTCTGTACACAATCTGTGTTCCAAATATGTTCTCAGTTTTTAAAATATGGCAATTCCTATAGACTATGTGAAACAACTTGTGAGAGCATGCAGAGAATTCTGTGATCATTCTCACCTGCTGCCCATCCTGTTTCCCTTTATCCCATTTGTGTTGATTCCTTTCAATAAGCACTTGTTTTATTTGTATCTGTTCTGTCTTTCTAACTGCTTCTTTAAGAACCCTTTGTGTGTAGCCTCTGTTTTTAAAACTTTCCAAAGCTGATCTTTTGACCTTTTCATAATCTACTTTGGTAGAACAATTGTGTTTTGATATTCAAGATCTCTCCATATGGAATGTTCCTTATTGGACTTCAAGGGAGGTGGCTGTGGGCATATAATACAGAATTCCCAGGTGTGGGTTTACAATATAAATTAGTCTGTAATGTATTATTCTCCACATATACCACCAAGTCTATATAGGAGACATTTGTTGTCACTAATGTACCTGTGACTCATAGGTTAAGGTCATTGCAGTAACAAAATGGCCCTGCAAGTCACCAGAGGCTCACCCCCTTTCACCACCATTCTACATAGCCTCCTTGCACACTACTAGCTGGGGGATGAAGTCCCCTTGGCTCTAGTTTGTCCTTAGGGGCCAACAAGCATTCCTGTTCCTTCCAGTTAGTAACAAACAGCGGAATTGCTGAGAGGTCTTTGGAGCCATGCTGTGTGGGGTTTACTGGAGGTAACAGGTGGGCTAGTTGCCCCCTACGGACCCTCAAAAGTGAAGGTGACTTCATCCCCCAACCAAGAGTGTGCCTGGAAAGGGAGCATGACTTGCTACAGAACTCAGTAAACCTGCTGTGTGGGACTTACTGGAGGTAACAGAAGGGGTACTTGGCCCCCTAGGATTTTCCTTGGGAGCCAACTACCCCTCCTGTTACCTCTAGTAGGTCCCACACAGCAGGATTGTTGTAAAGTTGTCGGAGGCCACGCTCCCTTTCTCCACCACTCTGCCAATGTGTCTCCCAGTCACTAATTTGGGAATAAATTCCCCTTGGCTCCAGAGGGACCATGGGGGCCAAGAAGACCTCCTGATACATCCAGTAAGCCCTACGCAGTGGAATTCTTGAGAGCTGGTCCAATGCCCAGCCCAACTTCTCTACCACTCTGCAAATGTAATTGCTAGTGTACAAACCTTAGAGATTCACTGAAAAACTAAAGGTTACAGGGACGTTATAGTTAGGAATTAGCATTTGAAAAACCTAAGAAAGTCACAAAAAAACAGGTTTCAGTGACATTATTGTTATGAATCAAAATTTAAAAAACCTTAGAAATTCATAGAAAAAAACACAGGTTACAGGAACGTTATAGTTAGGCTGACATTTCACTCGTACAAAACCAGAGAATTACAGCTATTATAGTTAGCTGAGTAAAACTATAATTCATGCCCTTGCAATGCACTGCTGATGATGTCACATATTACATCACTCATGACATAGACAGTGACATGAGGACACAAGATGAAGTCCCCTAGATCCTTAAGGGCCCTTACGGGCCAACTAGTCCACCAGGTACCTCCAGTAATCCCCACACAGCTGGATTGCTGATAGGGGGTCCAAGGCCACGCCCCTTTTTACACCCCTCTGCTAACGCACATCTTGGCGCACTGTTGGTGGGACGATGAGGTACTCTTATGACCTGAGGATCTTAGGACTAAAGTGGACTTCATCCACCGAGCAGCAGTGTGCCAGGAGCAGCGTTTGCAGAGTAGTGTAAAAAGGGAGCATGGCCTTGGTCCACCTCTCAGCAATCCAGCTGTGTGGGGCTAACTAGAGATAACAGGAGGGCTAGTTGTCCCCCAGGGACCCTCAGCAGGCATGGGGACTTCATCCCCCAAACAAGAGCATGGCAGGAGGTGTGTTTGCAGAGTGGTGGAGAAAGGGGGTGTGGCCTGTGTCCACCTCTCAGCAATACCACTGTGTGGTGCTTACTCGAGGTAAGAGGTAGGCTAGTTGGCCCCTAAGGACCCCCAGCAGCGAAGGGGACTTCAATCACCATCCAAGAGCATGCCAGGGAGCGTGTTTGCAGAGTGGTGGGCAAAGGGGGCATGGCCTGCTATAAGAATTTAGTAATCCTGCTCTGTAGGACTTACTGGAGGTACTATGAGGGGTAGTTGGCCCCTAATGATGTCCTTGGGGGCCAACTACCCCTCTTGTTACCTCCAGTAAGTCCCACACAGTGGGATTGATAAGAGGTATTTGGAGGCCACGCCCTCCTTTTCTCCACCACTCTGCAAATGCTCCTCCTGGCAGACTACGGGATGGGGATGAAGTCCACTTTACTCCTGAGTGACTTTGGGGGCCAAGAAATTTCTACGCAGTGGAATTCCTGAACGCTGGTCAGAGGCCTAGCACTCCTTCTCCACCACTCCGCAAATGCGACTACTAGTTAAACAAGCATTTGCAATGTAATAGGTTTCACATTTGCGAGAGTTAGAGCTGTTGGCGTTGTAAATGTAAACATTTTTACTAATGTTTTTTGGAGTGGAGTGAATGTACATTTTGTGTAGTGGAATTATGTGGTATGTTGTGCAGTGAAATTATGTGGATAGAAAGTATGTGGTATTTAGTGTACAGGGATTATGTATAGTGGGATTATTTGTTATGGAGAGTAATTATGTGGTATGGGAGTCTGTGTTATGGAGTGCTAACTTCAGGTTTAGTCTTCCTCATTCCCATAGAAGCTAAACTATGAGCTCAGTGAGACAAAAGAAAGAAGGAATCACTGAGGAGGACTTATGGACCTAGTCAGAAGTATGAGCAGGGCCACTGAAATGATGTGACTGTTTGGCTGCACCAACTTTCGCACATTTATAAATTTTCCCTATTGGCCAGCCACATAATCCATCCTCGGCTCCTAATCTGCAGTTTTGAACAAAGAAAGCCTTGTTTCTAGCTCAAACGTTACCAAAAATGCAGCAATCAGTGTTACAGCATGGTGAAAGGCCCTATGCAAACCGAGAATGGTCACCTGTTACTTATTGCTAAATGTGGGTGTTAAATTGATACTAATGGTGTGCAAGCCTCTCTTGCTTCTTTCTGTGCCTCTCTTGCCTCTTTCTGAATTTCTGTTGCCCTTTTTCTGCACATTTCTTTCTTTTTCTACACTTCTTTTGCCTCTTTCTGCACATCTCATCTACTTTATGTACCTCTCTTGCCTATTTCTGCACAGATGTTGCCTCTTTCGGCACCTCACTTGCTTCTTTCTGCACCCATCTTGGCTCTTTCTGCACCCTTCTTCCCTCTTTCTGCACCCCTTTTGCCTCTTTCTGTACCTCTGCTCCTTCTTTCAGCACTTCTTTTGTTTCTTTCTGTACCTCTCTTG